>NC_090651.1:27778034-27779816 GCF_040937935.1 Hyperolius riggenbachi | reverse complement strand
TTGGAATTCCACATGAAAGACCAATACAAAGTGGTGTACACATGAGAAGTGGAACTAAAATCATACATGATTCCAAACATTTTTTACAAATAAATAACTGCAAAGTGGTGTGTGCGTAATTATTCAGCCCCCTTTGATCTGAGTGCAGTCAGTTGCCTATAGACATTGCCTGATGAGTGCTAATGACTAAATAGAGTGCACCTGTGTGTAATCTAATGTCAGTACAAATACAGCTGCTCTGTGAGGGCCTCAGAGGTTGTCTAAGAGAATATTGGGAGCAACAACACCGTGAAGTCCAAAGAACACACCAGACAGGTCAGGGATCAAGTTATTGAGAAATTTAAAGCAGGCTTAGGCTACAAAAAGATTTCCAAAGACTTGAACATCCCACGGAGCACTGTTCAAGCGATCATTCAGAAATGGAAGGAGTATGGCACAACTGTAAACCTACCAAGACAAGGCCGTCCACCTAAACTCACAGGCCGAACAAGGAGAGCGCTGATCAGAAATGCAGTCAAGAGGCCCATGGTGACTCTGGACGAGCTGCAGAGATCTACAGCTCAGGTGGGAGACTCTGTCCACAGGACAACTATTAGTCATGCACTGTACAAAGTTGGCCTTTATGGAAGAGGGGCAAGAAGAAAGTCATTGTTAACAGAAAGCATAAGAAGTCCCGTTTGCAGTTTGCCACAAGCCATGTGGGAGACACAGCAACCATGTGGAAGAAGGTGCTCTGGTCAGATGAGACCAAAATGGAACTTTTTGGCCAAAATGCAAAACGCTATGCGTGGCAGAAAACTAACACTGCACATCACTCAGAACACGCCATCCCCACTGTCAAATATGGTGGTGGCAGCATCATGCTTAGGGGGTGCATCTCTTCAGCAGGGATAGGGAAGCTGGTCAGAGTTGATGGGAAGATGGGTGGAGCCAAATACAGGGCGAGCTTGGAAGAAAACCTCTTGGAGACTGCAAAAGACTTGAGACTGGGGCGAAGGTTCACTTTCCAGCAGGACAACGACCCTAAACATAAAGCCAGGGCAACAATGGAATGGTTTAACCACTTCAGGATTCTGCTTACGCTTAAGTACGCCCCTGAATCCTGAAGTGGATTCCATGGAAACGGCCGCTCAGATGAGCAGCCGTTCCATGTCAGTTCACGGAGGGTGTCTCCTTGAACACCATGCGAGCCTCCGATCTGCGGCTCGCAGAGTACATGTAAACACACGGGGAAGATCTTCCCCGGTGTTTACATATATACGGCGCTGCTGCGCAGCAGTGCTGTAGAGGAGATCGGCGATCCCCGGCCTCTGATTGGCCGGGGATCGCCGGCATCTGATAGGCTAAAGCCTATACCATCCTATACAACCGTCCTGCGCCGCTCACAGGGGGAGGGAGAGGGAGGGAAGGAGGCCAGGAAGTGCTGCGGAGGGGGGCTTTGAAGAGCCCCCCCGCAAGCGCAAGCAGCCGGCGGCGATCAGACCCCCCCCAGCAGGACATCCCCCTAGTGGGGAAAAAAGGGGGGAAGTCTGATCGGCCTGGCTGCTATCTGATCGGTGCTGCGGGCTGGAGAGCCCACACAGCACCGATCAGCAAAAAACCACGTGGTACAGAAGTGGTTAAAACAAAACATAACCATGTGTTAGAATGGCCCAGTCAAAGTCCAGATCTAAATCCAATCGAGAATCTGTGGCAAGATCTGAAAACTGCTGTTCACAAATGCTGTCCATCTAATCTGACTGAGCTGGAGCTGTTTTGCAAATAAGAATGGGCAAGGATTTC
>NC_090651.1:27598034-27773034 GCF_040937935.1 Hyperolius riggenbachi | reverse complement strand
GCTTTACCTGTAGTTTTGGAGTCCCGTGCGCGATCTCGCTGCGCAGCGGGACTCCAGCCTCTCTCCCCGGCAGTGTGGGTCTTTCCCTGGCCGCCGGGATCCCCCATGTCCCCGCTATTCTTCCGGGGACCCGGCAGCCAGTTGGAGCAGCGCAGCCGTGGTGGCAGCAGCAGAGCGGTGGTGGCAGCGTGACGTCATCGGGGGCGGGGCTAATATTGAAAACGAACTTCTCTATATTAGAGAAATATAGAGAAGTTCGTTTATATGTATATTAGCGCCATCTTGTGGGCAAAGAGAAAACTGCAGCACAGGAGCCCAGGAAGGTACTTTTTTTTTTTTTTTGCAGCAGATCTCCCTGCCAGAATGATTTTTTTCAGGTTTTAGGGTCTGAAAGAGTGGAAAAAAATTGCACCGCTTTTAGACCCTAAAATCTGGAAAGAATCAGACCGCCAAGGAGGTTAAGAGGAACTGTAACCAAAGATTGAACTTCATCCCAATCAGAAGCTGATACCCCCTTTGCCATGAGAAATCTTTATCTGTTCTTGATCACTCTTCTATTTTGTAACGTCTCACTTTGAATTGTGTTGATTTATTTTTCCCCTCCTTTTCGCTACAGTGCCTCTTTAAGTAGAGCAATGGCCCCAGTGAGTTTCGCATTTTTTTTTATCCTTTATCAAGCACATTTGTCAAGATGGAATCAAAGTTGACCCTTCTTGTCACTTCTCCCTCCCCATTATGCTAGGCATTCTACGGCTGTGGGGGTGTGGTCAGTAGGATGCAAATAGTTCCAAGTTGATGCTAAATTTGCAAATTTTGTATGAAAATGTATGCAGTTTGAAAATGGACCAATCGAAAGCCGATAAGGGTTGGTCCTTTTTCGATGGCATCATTTTGCACAATCCTGCATCAACTATGGGCCAGACTTTGCGTTAACTGCTTCATTTTTGGTGGGACTTTTGGCATGGATCCCCCTCTGGCATTGCACAGTACAGGTGTTAGACCCCTTGAAACAACGTTTTTATCGTTTTTGTGGCCACAAACAGTCTTTGAAGGTTTTAAATGTTGCCTACCCATTGAAGTTTATTGCGGTTCGCCAGATTCACCTGTTCATGAACATTTGTGGAAGTTTGTGTTCGCGACCGGAAAATTCTATGTTCGCGACATCTCTGAGCATGCTCTGAAAGTTTTTGCACATTTCGTATGAGCCCCTAAAACACTGGAAACCCTAGGCAGAGGCCTTCCCCTTACAATTATAAATTTGCTGTTGATTATCACAAAGAAAGTGTGCCCTGGCCCCTGAAACAACTCTGAAAAGTAGATCTCGGCACTCAGGTCAATGATATGTAGGCTTGTAGGTTATTAGGCCCGAGTGACTGCAGCATCGGAGGAAAGTAGCAGTTTTCCGCCTGTAGGCTAGATCTATGGCAGGAAGCACTGTGGAGAGGGCCGACCAGGGACTCTGCCTCCCCAAGTGCTTTATGTGTATTTAATTTGTTTGACTGACTGCGCCGGAGTAGCAGGAAGAGGACGGGGAGGAAACATTTAATAGTATCTCATCCCAACGTCCTCCGCAGTTTTAATTAGAAAGAAAGCTACGACGGCAGCCAGGAAAGAAATCACTTTGCTTTTTCTCGATTTTCTTCTCCTCCACTTAGAATTGCCACAAGCTAATTGGGTCCGCGGTAGCCTATTTCCCAGCTAATTAGGGTTAATTAGATTTGCCTGGGCCTCAGTGTTTGCAGCATTAGCTCTGCTAAGCAGGTCTATGGATCAAGGGACCCTTCCACCTCGCTAACATGTTTACGGGCTGGGATACAGGGCAACGTCCGCGCAGAGCCTGACAGTACGTGATGAGGGTCGGGTAATGAGGGTCACGAGAGGGGCTTGGAGGGCAGCACAAGGAGTCAGACACTATTGCCATCAAACAATGTACGTCCTGCTTGTCAACTTGGGAGATGACATGAGCTAAAAATGGCAGCTTTCTTTTTGACATTGTTTTGGCGGCAACAGCATGTTTTTTTTTTTTTTTTCTAAAAGATGCATTTTCACTGTTTGCCAAAGTGAAATTTGACAGAAGGAAAAGGATCTTCTACACTCTCGTTGAATAAAATAATAGGCAAATAAGTGCAACGATCAAGCTCTTTATGTTTGTTACAGTGGTGCTCGTAATGGGTCAGTTAGGATTATGTATAATTTCACGTAATGCATAATTGCGATTACATTATGTACAGCATACTACGCTTGTGAATCATAATTAACCACGCAATTATACGTAATTCGTGTTTAATGTGTAAAAATATTTGCATCTATTCGCCAGTGTACTGTGCCTGCGTGTCTATTATTTAAATATTCGATGCGAAAAATGCGTCCATATGCGAGAAAATTCATGTTCATCAGCCAGTATACTGTACACACGCGACTATTATTCAATGCTAAAAATCCGCTCCTATGCATAAAACAGTTTGTGTCTGCAATTACACTTAAATTATGCAGACATGCGTAATTACAGTTAGCAATTACGTTTCCATGCAAATCTTTTAGGCCTAATCTGCAATTTTCACATTACGATTATGTTGCGTAGTTAGACATAGGCATCATTGCTGCCCGCCATTAGTTTGTTAGGCTGGACAGAACCTGCAAAGAAATCTATATTCAGTTGATCTCTCATTGAGTACCGGGTGTTTTGTAATGTTAAAGTGGAATTGTCAGCCACAAAATCAAATTCCATTTACCCACTGCTCTGTGTTTATTACTGTATGTAGTCTACATGCAGTTTGCATTGCAAGCATTCCAATATAATCATAAATGTTTCTGCTGTAATGAATATGATTTCAGTCAGCCTGGCTCCTTTCTGGTACATTGCCGGGGAGAGGGAAGCTTGTTATCTCCCCACATTCCTGCTCCTCACTGATTACCTGAGGGCAGTTCAGGTTGACATGAGGCAGAGAAGTGAAATATACCTTACCCTTATGCAGAAGCTACTGAAATACAATACATGCTGTACTCACATGTGTTTTTTTACAAAGCAAGCTAGATATGACAGTGCAGTTTCAAGGAGAAAAAAAGAGTAAGGGAGGAAATGACATCAGGATTGGTTTCAGTCAGAGAGATCAGGAAGGGGGTTTTAAGGCTTGGCGTGGGGGGAGTAAGGTTAGGTGTCAGGGAAGTGGAAAATGTAAGTGCCCACAGTTATTATTTTATATATGTTCCTCATATCCTCATTTTCCATTTCTTTAATCGTTTAACCACTTGAGGAATGTAGATTTACACCCCCTAGTGACCAGGCTATTTTTAACAATTTAGGCCACTGTAGCTTTAAGGGCTCGCTGCAGGGCCGTACAACTCAGCACACAAGAGATCTCCCCTCCCCTTTTCTGCCCACCAACAGAGCTTTCTGTTGGTGGGCTCTGATCGCTGCAAGGATATTTGTTTATTTTTATTTATTTGTTTTTTTTTTAATAAATTAACGTTGTTTTTTTTTTTATTATTCCCAGCACTCCCTCCCCGCCAGCCTATGACAGCAGATTGCTCCTGATGCTCTGTAGGGGACAGCCGAGTGACACAGCTGTCCCAGTACAGTGCTGCCGTAGATCACAGAGCTGTACAGTGTAAATAGACAGCAGTTTTGCCGTCTAACAGTCTCCTAGCAGCGATCGGCATTCAATAGCACGATTTCCTGCAAAACCCCGCCCCTGGACTGCACGCCAATTGGCGTTGAGCGGTCCTGGAGCTGCCGCCACGTCCATGCAAATTGATGTAGAGTGGTTGGCAAGCGGTTAAAATAAAAACCTATTTATTTTTTATATACTTAAAGAGAACCAGAGATGAAGCACCCTAATGTATTTTACCATATATATCAGTGGGAACATGAAAGCAAACATCTACTCTGATCTTTGTTTAATTTATCACTGCTCAGTCTTCTTGTTATCAGCTCTGATAAAATCTCCAACTGAGCATTCAGTCTAGCTTTGCCCCCTAATGGCTATAGCTGAGTTGGTCTTTTGTGATGTCTTTTCAAGCCCAAGCCTGCCCCCTCGTGGCTCTGATTTCCTGTTACGAGGATACATAGCTGGAAAGCAGAGCCACAAGGGTGCAGGCTTGGGCTTGAATAGACCTCACAGAAGACTGACTCAGCTATAATAATTAGGGGGCAAACCTAGACTGAATGCTCAGTCGGAGATTTTATCAGAGCTGATAACAAGAAGACTGAGCAGTGAAAAATTAAACAAAGAGCAGAGTAGGTGTTTGCTTTTATGTTCCCAGTTCCCACTGATATATATGGTAAAATACATGAGGGCGCTTCATCTCTGGTTCTCTTTAATTATTTAAATTGATAAAATAAAGCTAGGTTGTGCTACTGAAGTGATCATTATAGGATAGCAGGATCGCTCATGGCACGCCGGTCTGTGTGGCTGCGTCACGTATGCCTTTGTGGTGAGACTGTTTATTAAAAATCTCATTTATAAGAGAAGCATTAGGAACCCGCACAGACTCCACCACGGTGCGGGGAAATTGTCTATTACCGCTCGCAGCCAGACGAGTGCAGATCTCCCAGATTGGCACAAGATAGTTAAATGAATTGCTCTGCCTTCCAGCAAGAAAGTAAATGCGTCCGTTAAAACAGGCGACATAGAAAAAGGATGTAAGAGAATTTATGTTACGTGTGTCATTTCATGGCTGATGAAGATAAGGAGAGTTAGAATGCTGTGTGGTGACATAACATGACGAGGTTTACAGGCAGCTTCTCGAAGATGCTCAGAAATCTGAGCTCGGATGTCAGGAATATGTGCTGTAACACAGTTGTAGTATAAGTACGGGGGAGGGGGGGGGCAAGTGTATGTGGGGGTCCACACTGCTCACCCTCCCTACCTCTGATGCAAACCCCTCCCCCCTCTTGGTGGCCACACTTGTAATGTGTCTGCCTGGTCTGCCAGCAGATGGGGTCACCATGGTGGAAACAGTCAGTTTTGGCGCCTGCGGCAAGTGGACTAATTGGTGCCGCCATAAACGTCAATGCATTTTTTCAGTATTTGGGTGCTGGAGCAGAAATGTAGGCGCCCGGTAAATAGCAGGCGCCGGTACAGTGCCCACTTTAAATCAAGAAGCATGGGCACCCAAAAGCTGATATTTGTATAGGCGCCTATGGCAGTGCCCAAGAGCCCAAGAATTTGCTTTTTTTTTTTTTCATTTTTACGTTAGGTGTCAGGGGGGTAGTTTAGGAGGATTAAGGGTAGTGTTGGGCGAACAGTGTTCGCCACTGTTCGGGTTCTGCAGAACATCACCCTGTTCGGGTGATGTTCGAGTTCGACCGAACACCTGATGGTGTTCGGCCAAACCGTTCGGCCAGCTAGCGCTGTGATTGGCCGAACGGGTCACGTGGTTCGGACCCGAACGCGCTCTGATTGGCCGAACGGGTCACGTGGTTCAGGTAAATAAATACCCGATCCACGTCATTTCTCCGCCATTTGTCTGTGGGTTTAGCTTTAGGTAGGCAGGCAGGGTAGTTCTCTCTCCAGCCAGGCTAGCCAGGGTCCCCCCAGTCATTGTGTCGCTGCTGGGAACAGTAGTACACCGCTCACCCACACTATATAGCATTGTGTTTACCGCCACTCTGTGTACACCGCTTACCCACCACTGTATAGCATTGTGTTTACTGCCACTCTGTGTCTCTGCTGGGAACAGTAGTACACCGCTCACCCGCCACTGTATAGCATTGTGCTCTGTGTCGCTGCTGGGAATAGTAGTACACCGCTCACCCACCACTGTATAGCATTGTGCTCTGTGTCGCCGCTGGAAATAGTAGTACACCGCTCACCCACCACTGTATAGCATTGTGCTCTGTGTCGCTGCTGGGAATAGTAGTACACCGCTCACACACCACTGTATAGCATTGTGCTCTGTGTCGCTGCTGGGAATAGTAGTACACCGCTCACACACCACTGTATAGCATTGTGCTCTGTGTCGCTGCTGGGAATAGTAGTACACCGCTCACCCACCACTGTATAGCATTGTGCTCTGTGTCGCTGCTGGGAATAGTAGTACACCGCTCACCCACCACTGTATAGCATTGTGCTCTGTGTCGCTGCTGGGAACAGTAGTACACCGCTCACCCACCACTGTATAGCATTGTGCTCTGTGTCGCTGCTGGGAACAGTAGTACACCGCTCACCCACCACTGTATAGCATTGTGCTCTGTGTCGCTGCTGGGAACAGTAGTACACCGCTCACCCACCACTGTATAGCATTGTGCTCTGTGTCGCTGCTGGGAACAGTAGTACACCGCTCACCCACCACTGTATAGCATTGTGCTCTGTGTCGCTGCTGGGAACAGTAGTACACCACTCACCCACCACTGTATAGCATTGTGCTCTGTGTCGCTGCTGGGAATAGCAGTACACCGCTCACCCATAACTGTATAGCATTGTGCTCTGTGTCGCTGCTGGGCACAGTAGTACACCGCTCACCCAACACTGTATAGCATTGTGCTCTGTGTCACTGCTGGGAAAAGTAGTACACCGCTCACCCACCACTGTATAGCATTGTGCTCTGTGTCGCTGCTGGGAATAGTAGTACACCGCTCACCCACCACTATATAGCATTTCTGTACTGCCACTGTACTGCTGCCAGTCAGCGTGTACTTTAAGGATAAGTGAAATGAAGAAGAAATTCTGTGAAAGAGGGAGGGGCAAGGGAAGAGGTGTTTCCCCTGACGGTTCACGTACAGGCCACAGTGGAGCACCGAAGAAAACCCACTCAATACCGCCCATGTTGTCCAGGAAATCAACCCTCACAAATCCAAAAGAACAGGACCAGATAATTAATTGGATGACCTCTCAAGCGTCCAGCAGTGCGTTAAAGAGGAACTGTAACATAAAAAGATCCCCTGGGGGGTACTCACCTCGGGTGGGGGAAGCCTCCGGATCCTAATGAGGCTTCCCACGCCGTCCTCCATCCGTCAGGGGTCTCGCTGCAGCCCTCCGTGGAGTCCGGGCAGCGGTGACGTCAATATTTACCTTCCTGGCTCCTGCGCAGGCGCTCTGACGGCTGTCGGCTCCGAACTACACGGAAATACCCGATCGCCGTCGGGTCCGCTCTACTGCGCAGGCGCAAGTTTCCTGCGCCTGCGCAGTAGAGCGGACCCGAATGAGATCGGGTATTTCCGTGTAGTTCGGAATGGAAAGCCGCCACAGCGCCCCCGCTGGAGCCAGCAAAGGTAAATATTGAAATGACAGTCGGCACAGTCGCCGGCTGTTCGGAGGGCTGCGGAGAGACCCCCGTGGGACAGAGGACGGCGTGGGAAGCCTCATTAGGATCCGGAGGCTTCCCCCACCCGAGGTGAGTACCCCCCAGGGGATCTTTTGAATGTTACAGAGTCTCTTTAAGCAGCACCAGCACATCACGCACGAGGTCCGAGTCCTCAGCCAGTTACAAGGAGCCAGTGGGCACAAAGCTGACACAACCGGCAGCGACACCACGCACACAACTGCCAAATAACCAGTCCGAAGAATTTCCTCAGGACACAATGGGGTATTCGCAGGAGCTATTCCCAGCCCAACAAACTTCCACCTTTCAAGGGTCAATGGAACAGCCAGAAATGTTGTGCCCGGATTCACAACCATTTACTGTGGGAAATGCACCGCGCACTGAAATGCAAGGCGAGTCTGAGTACTTTGAAACCCAAATCCCAGAGCAAGTTGGGCAGGAAGGGTTTCAATTGCAGGAGGTCGGCCGAGAAGATCTGGAAGACGATGTTGGAGTGAGCTGCGCAGAGGTTGTTCTGGGGAGCTCTACTCCACGGCGGCGGCCCACAATCACATATGACGAGTTTGAGGAGATGGAAGAGGAGGGTTTGGACAATGTGGACACAGACCCAGATTTTGTATGTGAAGGAGAACATCGCCGTCGTAGCAGCAGCACAGATGAGTCTGTTGAAGAACCCACTGCTGCACGAGTTCGCCTTGTGCCACAAGGTAGGCGGCGCGCAATTTCAGGCACCACAAGCGTGGAAGTTCAAGTGAGACGCAAAAGAGGCGCAAACAGAAATCGCCAGCAAGGCAGGTGCTCCAAAGTCTGGCCTTTCTTTGAAGACTGCAGTGAGGATGGTACCATGGTGATTTGCAAGGTGTGCAAGACCCGCCTGAGCAGGGGGAAAAATATTAACAACCTCTCCACCACCAGCATGACCCGCCACATGGTATCCAAACATCCCACTCTGTGGGCAAACACGGCAGGACAGGGTACCAGCAACACTGCCTCCCTTGGGGTCACCAGACTCACCACCAGACCCTCCTCAGCAGCAGCAGTAGCCCAGCCATTGTGTGGTTCACAACAACATTTACAAACATCAAACGACTGGGAGGTCTCCCAGTCTTCATCAAACACAACAACCAACAGCCCTTCAGTGTGCAGCCCTACGGTTCAGTTGTCTGTCTCGGAGATGTTTGAGCGCAAGAGGAAATTGCCAGCAAATGACCCCGGGCCGTGGCACTAACAGCCAGCATAGCCAAGCTTCTGGCCTGCGAAATGCTGCCATATCCAGTGGTGGAGACAAACAGCTTCAAGGGCATGATGTCAGTGGCCATCCCACGTTACGTGGTTCCCAGCCGCTACCACTTTGCGCGCTCTGCAGTGCCTGAGTTGCATGAGCACGTGGTCAGCACAATAACCCGAAGCTTGAAGAATGCCGTTGCCTGCAAGGTTCACCTCACCACTGACACCTGGACGAGTGCGTTTGGCCAGGGTTGATACATCTCCCTTACCGCGCACTGGGTGAACCTTGTGGAGCCTGGCAGCGATTCCTCACCTGCTACGGCGTGGGGGTTGCCCACGCCGCAAACAGCTGCACCGCTGTCCCTCCCACTGGATAACAACAGCAGCACCTACCTCTCTGACTCCTTCTCCTCCAACGCATCTCAAAGCTGTACCTCATCCGGAAATGCTAACCCAGCAACAGTAGGATCGTGGAAGCAGTGCAGCACAGCTGTTGGCATGCATCAGCAAGCGTTGCTGAAGCTGATCTGCCTTGGGGATAAGCAGCACACAGGGGAGGAAATTTGGAGGGGAATAAAGGAACAGATTTCTGGCTGGCACCGCTGGACCTGAAACCGGGCATGGTTGTGTGTGATAATGGGAGTAATCTCATTCGCGCTTTAAGGTTGGCTAAGCTGACACACATCCCTTGCCTGGCACACGTGATGAACCTAGTAGTTCAGCGGTTCCTGAGGACATACCCAGGCGTGGCCGATCTTCTGTTGAAGGTGCGACGAGTGGCCAAACATTGTAGAAATTCCAGTACTGCTTCGGGGGCACTCGCCAAGATGCAGGAGCGCTTCAATTTCCCCCACCATCGCTTGCTGTGTGATGTCCCTACGCGCTGGAATTCTATGCTGCACATGCTAGCCCGCTTTTGCGAGCAGAAGAGTGCAGTGGTCCAGTACATGACGGCGCAGTACCGAGGCGCATCCGGACAGCTGCCAAGCTTCTGTGGATCCGATTGGGCCAACATGTTGGACCTCTGCCAAGTCCTCCAAAATTTTGAGCAATCCACGTTGCTTGTGAGCAGTGACAACTCTTCAGTCAGCATTACCATACCACTGCTGTGTTTACTGAAGAAGTCAATGTTGAAAATCAAGGAAACAGCTGTCATGATGCAACTGGGGGAATCTGAAGGAGAAAACGATCAGCGTGATGATACCAACATCAGGCCATCTGCTTTAGGAAACGCTGGCCCCAGCAGCTATGACGAAGAAGAGGAGGAGGAACAGCTGGAGTTGGAGCAGGAATTTCATGCCACCACTGACGAGGGTCAGAGCGGTGCACGTTGGACTTCCACAATTCAGCGCGAATGGTCAGCAGAAGCAGACCAGGAAGAAGGTGACGACTATGATGCATCACAACTATCACAACGCTCACAAGAGGATGATGAGGATTCTGGCAGGACTCTGGCACACATGGCTCAATTCATGCTAGACTGCATTGAACGCGACCCACGCATTGTGCACATTCTGGACAACACCAATTACTGGGTTTATACCCTTCTAGATCCACGGTGCAAACACAATGTTCCAAAACTGCTTGAAGAAAGAGTCAGACAGGTCAAAATGGAAGAATACCAGCAGGCCCTTGTGGAGACTTTAGAGAGGAGATTGACATCCTCCCCCTCCTCTAGCCAGTTGTACGCCGACAGACTGACTTCCGCAAACCCAGGACGACCAGGAGGGCAGCAAATAACACAAGCCGCAGCTAGTGCCCAAAAGGGAATGGTATCGGCAGTGTCCTTGGAGTGGGAAAATTTTCTGACACCCATGCAGCAGCCCACAGAACAGCAAGCGTGCAGATCCACCTCCAACACCGATCGCCTGGAGAAGATGGTCAAGGACTACATGTCAGATGGCGTAGCTGTGTTGAACAATCCATCTGCACCCTTCAACTATTGGGTATCGAAGCTAGACACCTGGCACGAACTGGCAATGTACGCAATAGAGGTGCTGGCCTGCCCAGCAGCCAGCGTTATGTCGGAATGCTGTTTCAGTGCTGCCGGAGGCATCGTCACAGATCGGCGTATCCGCCTCTCCACAGAAAATGCAGACCGTCTGACTCAAATTAAAATGAATCAATCCTGGATTGGAAACTACTACGCAACACTCCCGGACTACAACCAAGTAACATGAACAATGAACATCTGTGATGGGTTAGCGTTGCCGGTCCCTGTTTATTGAACCTCTCATCTGTATTACATTTATGACTGCATGGCGACAAAATGCATTGATATCCGCACGCTTCTTGTCCTCATGCAAGGCCTGGGTTGCGCCTGAAAGCGTGGCCTTCTCCTCCTGCGCCTCCTCCTGTTCCATCACGTGTGCTGCTGCTTGGTTAGCGTTGCCGGTCCCTTTTTACGGAACCTCTTATCAGCATTACATTTATGACTGCATGGCGACAAAATGCATTGCTATCCGCACGCTTCTTGTCCTCATGCAAGGCCTGGGTTGTTGTGTCTCAAAGCGTGGCCTTCTCCTCCTGCGCCGCCCTCCTCCTGTTCCATCACGTGTGCTGCTGCTGGGTTAGCGTTACCGGTCCCTTTTCCTGGAACCTCTTATCTGTATTACATTTATGACTGCATGGCGACAAAAAGCATGTTACCTGTGCAAAGAAAAATGACACTTTCCGCATTTAAAAGACATTTTTTCCTTTGAAACTTTACAATCAATTTTCTCAAAAACTATAAGCTCTTTTTCAAATATTTTTTTTCCTCTTGTACCCACTCCCAAGGTGCACATACCCTGCAAATTTGGGGTATGTAGCATGTAAGGAAGCTTTACAAAGCACGAAAGTTCGGGTCCCCATTGACTTCCATTATGTTCGGCGTTCGGCGCGAACACCCGAACATCGCGGCCATGTTCGGCGAACGTTCGCGAACATCCAGGTGTTCGCCCAACACTAATTAAGGGTTAGGCATCAGGGAGGTAGGTTTTTTTTTTGGGGGGGGGGGGGTGGGAGGGGTAAGGGATAGGTGTCAGGGAGGTAGTTTGTGATGGGAAGTGGTTAAGGGTTAGGCGTCAGGAAGGTTGTTTGTGCGGGAGGGGTTAAGGGTTAGGCGTCAGGTAGGTAATTTGTGCAGTTAGGGTGGGGGGGGGGGGTTTAAGGGTTAGACATCAGGCTGATAGTTTGGGCAGGTAGGGGGGATTTAAGGGTGAGGCGTGGGGAGGAGGGTTCTACGTGAGAGTAGAGTTAGGTTTAGCTATAGTAAAATATTGGTATTTGATACTGATACTTTACACTTTACAGTAAAATATTGGTATTAAATACCGATATTTTACTATAGGCATTACTGGGCGCCCAAATTTCTGTGCACCTTTTGTTTGATGTACTTCACCATGGAGCAGGGAAGTTTTTAGGCATAGACAAACTAGGCAGATACCTGGTGTGACACCTGCAGGAGGGTGTACCACAGAGCAATGTTTAGCGCCTTGTGAAAATCTTACACACAATTTCTAAGAGATGAATGGTACTTTTGGCACGTAGATGGTCACTGTTGGTTAAAACAGCAAAGGAGGCACATGAGCGTTAAAGGATACACGAGGTGACATGTGACATGATGAGATAGACATGTGTATGTACAGTGCCTAGCACACAAATACCTATGCTGTGTTCCTTTTTTTTCTTTCTCTGCCTGAATGAGTTAAATATCAGGTATGTAAGAGGCTGACTCAGTCCTGACTCAGACAGGAAGTGACCACAGTGTGACCCTTACTGATAAGAAATTCCAACTATAAAACACTTTCCTAGCAGAACATGGCTTCTGAGAGCAAGAAAGAGATAAAAAGGTGAATTTCTTATCAGTGAAGGCTGCACTGTAGTCACTTTTATTTATTTATTTATTGTATTTCTAAAGCGCCAACATATTACGCAGCGCTGTCTTAGTCAGGACTGAGTCAGCCACCTGATATTACATACCTGATATTTAACTCTTTCAGGCAGAGAAAGAAAAAAAGGAACACAGCCGAGTTATTTGTGTGCTAGGCACTGTACATACATATGTCTATCTCATCATGTCACTTCGAGTATCTTATAAATGCGGAAGCATTTTTAAACAATGGTACCAGCTTTTCCGTTATTCATGTGCGTGTATATCCGCCATTATGTAAACTCTGTCTCTGATGTGTTTGTGCTATAAGCTGTAAACTTCCATTGTCTTGTACTGTTTAAGGGACCCTGAACGGAGGCCGTGGGTATGCATATAACCATACCTACGGCTATTTTGTTAAAGGATGCGTCTAGGCGGTTTAAAAAAAAATCAAATTCCACTAGCCTGGGGCTTCCTCCAGCCCCTGGCAGCCGTCCTGTGCCCTTGCCGCAGCTCTGGTGGTTCCCAGTGTCCTCCGCTGCAGAAGCCGACCTCGCTAGGTCGGCTTCCTGGTCGTCTTCCTGTGCACTCCACAGTAGTGTTGGGCGAACATTGTTCGCCACTGTTCGGGTTCTGCAGAACATCACCCTGTTCGGGTGATGTTCGAGTCGGCCGAACACCTGGTGGTGTTCGGCCAAACTGTTCGGGTTCGCCCGAACGGCTCAATGCCTGGCCGAACAGGGCCCCTGTTTGGCCGAACAGCGCCCTGTTCGGCCGAATACGGCCCCCCTATGGGGTCGCAGGCATAAGGGGGGAGCATGCCACGATCGCGAGGGGGGGTCGGAAATTCCCCCCACTCCCTCCGCTAGCGCTCCCCCCTCTGCCCGCTTCTTCATACAAAAGTTTAAGGAAAGTAAAATAGTACCGGTGGTAGTGGCTGGCAGTGGCACTGTGAAGTGAGTGAGGAGGAGGAGTCCGGAGAGTGACGCGTTGAGGGAGGCCAGGCAGCGGGCGGTTCAGCGGTAGTACCCTTGTGGTACTTCCGCCCTTTCTCTGACCTCACGTCCTCTGCGTGATGACGCATACGAGGGTACGCGTGACGCGTAACCTCGTATGCAGAGGACGTGAGGTCAGAGAAAGGGCGGAAGTACCACAAGGGTACTACCGCTGAACCGCCCGCTGCCCGGCCTCCCTCAACGCGTCACTCTCCGGACTCCTCCTCCTCACTCACTTCACAGTGCCACTGCCAGCCACTACCACCGGTACTATTTTACTTTCCTTAAACTTTTGTATGGGGAAGCGGGCAGAGGGGGGAGCGCTAGCGGAGGGGGTGGGGGGAATTTCCGACCCCCCCCGCGATCGGGGCATGCTCCCCCCTTATGCCTGCAACCCCATAGGGCCCCCAAAAGCGGGATGTTCGGGGAGTTCGGGGTTCGGCCCGAACATGCCGAACATCGCGGCCATGTTCGGCGAACGTTCCCGAACCCGAACATCCAGGTGTTCGCCCAACACTACTCCACAGCACGGGACACGTGGCCTGGTCGATGTCATCACGACTGTACTGCGCAGGCGCAGGATTATTGCGCCTGCGCAGTACAGTCATGATGACGTCAACTGGACCACATGACCCATGCTGTGGAGTGCACAAGAAGCCGACCTGGCGAGGTCGACTTCTGCAGCGGAGGACATTGGGAACCACCAGAGCTGCGGCAAGGGCACAGGACGGCTGCCAGGGGCTGGAGGAAGCCCCAGGCTAGCGGATTTTGATTTTTTTTTAAACTGCCTGGACGTATCCTTTAACAAAATAGCCGTAGGTATGGTTATATGCATACCCACGGCCTCCGTTCAGGGTCCCTTAAACAGTACAAGACAATGGAAGTATTAGTGGATTTTGATTTTTTAAACTGCCTGGACATATCCTTTAAAGAGAAACCGTGACCAAGAATTGAGCTTCATCCCAATCTGTAGCTGATACCCCCTTTCCCATGAGAAATCTTTTCCTTTTCTCAAACGGATCATCAGGGGGCTCTGTATGGCTGATATTGTGGTGAAACCCCTCCCACAAATGATGTCAGCGCCTCACAGCTCTGAGGTACTGACATTACACTGTGGGAGCCTTGTCGCATTGTGGGAAATAACAACTGTTTCCAACTGCCAAAATAGCAAGCAGCATCTCTTTCCAGTGACATCACCTGCCAGCAGTAAAAATGTCACCAAGTGGTAAATGTCAGAATGTAAATCAGGGAGAGGACAGATTTTACAATGGGCAAACACTGACTACATAATCTATACATAATTATTGTAAAATGTAAGCACTTTTTTATTACATTATTTTCACTGGAGTTCCTCTTTAAGAGGAGAGCGCTCCTGCCCCCGGTCTGGCAGATATCCATTCCATTGTAACCGGTGACTCTGACATAAATTCGCGCTGTGCCTCGGAACAGGAAGCCTGCGGGTCCTCTCTGCGCATGTGCAGGCTTCCTGGCTTCTTCCCCCTCCCTCTGCCGCACTTCATATTGCAGAAAAAGAAAAGGAAGCCAGGAAGCCTGCGCATGCACAGAGAGGACCCGCAGGCTTCCTGTTCCGGGGCACAGCGCTTTATGTCAGAGTCGCCGATTCTATGTAATGGACAGCGGCCAGCCCGGGAGCAGGAGCGCTTACCTAAGGGGCCGGTAAGTGTCTCCTCTTAATCAAATAGCCGTGAGTATTCTTGTATGCCTACTCATGGTGTTCGCTCAGGGTCCCTTTAAAGAGACACTGAAGCGGAAAAAAAAAATATGATATAATGAATTGGTTGTGTACTATGAATAATTACTAGAAGGTTAGCAGCAAAGAAAATATTCTCATATTTTTATTTTCACGTATATAGTGTTTTTTCTAACATTGCATCATTCTATAATATGTGCAGATTACACAACACTCTGCATTCAAAATGATTCTTTCAGAGCAGTCTGTGAACTAATGACCTCTCCTCTGGCAGAGAAAAAGTAAATAGTCCACTAACAGTTGAGATAATAAAAGTCAGAAAACAGCCCTCTCCACGACTTTGAAAGTCGTAGAGCTTAATGGCTTTTTTGCATAGAGATAACAACTGGAGTTTCTTAACTCTTCCTGTACTGAAAACAATTAGACTGATGTATCTGATCTTAATGTTTTACTTCTTAGCTGTACTACACATACAAATCATAATATCATAATTTTTTTTTCGCTTCAGTGTCTCTTTAACTGTTGTATATTGTATTGTTATGCCATGTAATCTATTGTACAGCCCCACGGAAGAGGCTGATGCTGTATAAATCAATAATTGCATAAACACCACACTCGATCCCGTTGTCTCAGCTCATCCTGGGCTCTACATGTAGCATTCAGGATCGGCTATGTTCGGCACATCCGTGTCCTTCTAAGGGGCTCAAAATGTGGCAACGAAAAACCGGTAGACGATGTTGAAAGCTTGTTTGCTCGTTTGCAGGAAAACCCTCCCCAAAGGCGTATCTAGAGGGGTACAGGCATGGCCCATGCCATAGAGGCCACAGCACCTTGGGCGCCATACCTGCTCCTGTGCCTCCCCTCCACTCAGACATCAGATCCGATTAATTCTGTTATCTGGGGAACATGGCTACTTAAAGAGACTCTGTAACAAAATTTTGAGCCTTATTTCTTCTATCCTATAAGTTCCTATGCCTGTTCTATTGTGGTCTGTCTTACTGCAGCCTTTCCTAGTGGCACTGTCTCTGTAATAATCTTATCTTCTTTCCTCTGTCAGCTCTGTCGGGCTTAGGCTGGAATGTGTGGGATGTGCAGCACTGCTTGTCATTGGCAGAAGCTTTACACATCCTCTCCAAGCTCTGCATGAGTCACACAGTGAGCTGTTCTCAGCCTATCATACTCTGGTTAGAAGCCATGTTTTTTGTTTGTAAATACTGCCTAAAAATGGCAATTACAAGCCAGGATTGCAGCAGGGAGAGGCAGAAACAGCACATAGGGGCCCAGGAGAACATAATGAAGAGAATGGTATGCTTTTTATTGTAAGAATTTTAGAGTACGAAATTCTCTTTAACTTATGTCTGTAGGGCTCACTTGGCTTAGTGTTATAAAAGAGTTCAGAGAGGGAATGAGAAGAGATATTTCCAAAAAGGTAACTTCAGCAATTTCCCGAGCCGTGGGCTACAGGGGGCTAGAGGAAGCCCCAGGTGAGTCCAGATTTCCTTTTTTTAGTCCTGTTCGGGGTCCTTTTGAGCTGCATGCTTGCTCAGGGTCTATGGCTAAAAGGGCAGCACGGTAGCGTAGTGGTTAGCATGCACACACAGGATGAAAATGTTCCCAGAAAATGATAAAATTAATTAAAAACAATTGAATAGATAAAGTTTAAGGTGGCTTACCTCAATTAAGACAAATTCATATAAAAATGAACCTTAGTAGCACTGGCAATCTGTTTTGTGGGTCCCTACCCACTTCCCCAGGCCAAATCAAGTGCCTCACTGTGTTAAGAGGCAAAATTTAAGTGCCTCTTGAAAGGGTGGGGGATACCCTTGGACCTCGTTTACAGACCCCTGGGGCTCTTTTCTTGAAAAGAGCGACCATACTTGGCTAGCCTAGACCCCTGATTTTCTTCTGCCTACAGTGGTTGGTTGCCACTTTGCAAAGCCTCCCTTACCCTCTGTTTATTTTGTTTTGCTTCTCCTATCATTTGTGATGCACTGCACCATTTGGGCTCCTGGTGTCTCTGGGAAACATTTATCAAGAGTGTCTGAGACAAAATATTAGCAGGTTTTTAGGAATCCATGCAGAATTGTCTCAGACATCCTAAATAGTGCAGTTTCCTTCTAAAACTGTTAGGAATAGGCAGGGCCGGGCCGAGGCATAGGCTGGAGAGGCTCCAGCCTCAGGGCGCAGTGTAGGTGGGGGCGCACAATTCATTCAGCTGTCATTCCTAATTGTGTTTGAAGCAGAACGAAATAAGAAAAGGGGATACATAGCAGTGACTGCAAGCCAGATAACTAGATATTAAGGTGTTGGGGAGGTTGTGGGCCCTGTGGCACCTCTTAGTCTAATAGCAATCAGTGTGTGACGGCTGGGGTAGGAGGGATGGAGGGGCGCACTTTGGTGTCTCAGCCTTGGGTGCTGGAGGACCTTGTCCCGCCTCTGGGAATAGGAAGAGTTAGGAATATCTCTCAGATAGTGCAGTGTATGAGATAAATTGCTGTTGCTGAGGTAACCAAAACATCTGCTGTATTACATCACTGTCCAGCACTGGAAGGGTTAAGCACAGAACAACTCCACAGGACACCTGACAGCAGGGGGAGGAGCCCTTCACAAACCATGCCTAGCCTGCACTGCTGCACTATCTGTAGAACTGCTATTAAAGAAAACCTGAACTGAAAATTAAAAGACAAAATAACCATACACAAGTCATACTTACCTCCTCCTCAATCTATTTTTCCTCTCCTGCGTCCTGTCTGTCAACTGTGATCTATAGAATTCTCTGTCCTCCATTTTGAAAATGGCCATTACACCATAACAGCTTCCTGGTCAGCACACTGTTAAACTGTAATATTGCCCACTTGAGTCATAGGGAAACATGGAGAGGAGAACATCAGTTCTCCTCTCAGCTGTAACTGACAGCAACTGATATATTTCAGTTCTGACAAAATGTTGGCAGAACTGGAAGGGATCACTGTAAGAAGAAAATGGTGAGCTTCTGAGAGGAACTGATGGCAAGGTAACTATGTAATGTTCATTTGAAGGTACCTCATGTGTTTATTTTAAATAATTTTGCTCAGTACAGGTCCTCTTTAAGCACTTATTAATCTACAACAGTTTAGGGATGGATTTGCACTTTTCTTAACTATAGTACAGCTGTAGAAATCCATGCTAAACTGCCGCTGTTACATAGGATTTGAGACATTTCTTATTATCATGCAGATCAGTTCCTCAGCTGGTTAGAACAGTTTAAGAAGAAAAAACTGTTGGTAATGCTTTCATAAATCTGGCCCTGTTTTTTCATTCCAGTGTGACTGTGCTCCCTCCTTGTTGTCATAGTGGTTAGCCCTCTCGCCTTGCAGTGCTGGGTCCCTGGTTTGAATCCCAGCAGGGGCAGTATATACACAGAGTTTGTATGGTCTCCTTGTGTCTGTGTGGGTTTCCCCTGGGCCCTCCAGTTTCCTCTGACATCCCCAAAAAATACAGATCCGTCAATTGGCTTTCCCCTAAATTGGCCCTAGACTATGATACATACATAGACATATGACTATGGAAGGCATTAGATTGTGAGACCCTCTTAGGGACACTTAAGTGACAAGACAATGTAATATATATATATATATATATATATATATATATATATATATATATATATATATATATATATATATATACATATATATATATATATATATATATATATATATATATATATATATAAATATATATATATATATACTAAATAATAAGAATAAAAGTATTGGAGGCAGAGGCAGAGGATCTACAGGAAAGCCAGGCAAGTGGTATTGCTTAAAGGGACACTGAGCAGCACTAAAAAAAGGAGAGTGCTGACTTTGGCCGGAGCCGCCAGCGGGACCCAGAGGACACCGAGGGACCTTGCGGGCTGGAGGAAGCCCCAGGTGAGTCCAGATTTATTTTTTTTAGTGCCGTTAGGGATCCCTTTAAAAAGAAATAAATATTGCAGCCTCCGTAGCCTTCTTGCAACAGCTGTCCTCTAAATATCTAAACTGTGAGTGATCTTCATTAAACACATTTTAAAAGCATGGAGTGATGCAGCCTCTATACATCCGTCTCCTTCAGGGACGTTCTATCCGTCTTGGTAATTCCCCAAATAAAGCTGTGAGTCTCCGAGTCTAACGAGGAATGCTTGAGGAGCAACTCATTATCTTGGTAACAGCCTTTACCGATTTTATTGTGATACCATGAGAGATTACGGAAGCAAACACTGTTAATATTAGATTAACATGCCGATCGGAGCAGCGAGCACCGGCTGAGATTTACGAAAAGGGCAGTTGGGGAAAGTGACAAATCACTGACGGCGCCGTGGTTACCGTCGACATTGTACAGTCCTATTAAACACCTGTTTACAGAACTTCGTCTGAATACTGAGTGTTGCCAAATTACCCCTCGGTGGTTTGTAGAATCCTTCCCCGGATTGTCTCTTGACGTGAAACAATTAGTTTTAAGACATAATGGATTCTACTTTAGTTCAGGAGGTGATAGTCTTGAATACTGAATTTTATCTCATTATTCGTGATTAGTGTTTGCCTCATCCTGTCAGACGGAGTTGGCGAATTATCCCGGTACGTTTTGGGATATGATTTTGCAGCACAGCATTAATGGTACGCTCCCGTCAGAGTTGAAAATTAACATTTCAACTGACCCTGGACTTTTTGCTACCTGAGGCAAACTTTGAGGATGCGCCCAAACCCCCCCAATTTGCACCGCACATTATAGCCACGGTGCGACCAAAGACACACTCAGTATAGGTAGGTAGGTAGCCAGGTATTGGTGCCCTCTGTATAGGAAGCCAGGTATAGTTGCCCCCAGTATTGGTAGCCAGATATAGGTGACCCCAGTATAGGTAGCCAGGTATAGGTGCCCTCAGTATAAATAGCCAGGTATAGTAACCCCCAGTATAGGTTAGAACGGTAGGTTCCCCCAGTATAGGTAGCCAATCTGTCCCTCCCCCCTTCTTGGCTGCCGCTCGATTACCTTCTCGAGTCGGTGGCCCCCTCCTTCACTACAGTTCCTGGTCCCCCTTGCTAGATCTCAGATCAGTGGTGACTTGGCCGCAGGCAGTGAAGAGACAAGAGTGGTTCCCCTGGTGATGGTGCATATACAGGAAGTAAGTACGTCCTGAATACGTGCCACTATGGGAACAGCTCTCATGTCGCTTCACTGCCTGTGGCCGGGTCACCGCTGATCTGAGGTGTTGCAAGGGGGACTAGGAACTGTAGAGGACCATTGGAGGAGAGGGCCACCGACTCGAGAAAGTAATCGAGTGGCGGCCGGGGAGGGGGATACAGTCAGGCTGAAACCCCTTGGAAGACGCCGCTTCACACAAGTCTTTCAGGCGGTGTCATGGGTGGACCGCCCCTGACCCTACGACACAGGTGTCAATCTTCAGTTCTCGAGGGCCATATCCATGCCAGTGTTTAGGATGGGCAGAGAAATGGAGAAGGGTGTTCTACTTCATAAAGCACAACTTTTCTGATTCCCTTCAACTGATTTGATCCGTGCAAAATGTATGAGCACCTCTTGCCCTTAAGGTCTGAAGTTCGACATCCCTGCCCCATAGGCAAGTCCAGATTAAAGCTCCGTACACACGGTAGACTGTCTTCGTTAGCTAACTAATGATCCCTAATCACAATCTGCCGAATGAACAAGGTCTGAAGGTAGCATGACAAATTTGAATTCAATGGCAGCATAACAGTTGTCTACCGATAAGATTGTTAGTAGAAGCTCAAAACCACGCAGGAGTATGTAGGTGTGCATGAAAAAATGACGCCGTGTAAAAAGGGCCCAGCTGGATAACGAAATGGCGCCAAATTTGATAACGATAAACATCGTTGTCAAACTTTGTTAATGATAAATACCGTTTTAAAAACAGATGGGAAATAATTACGAAAATATATTAACGTAAAAAAATCATTACGCAATTCAACAATACAGCTTAACCCAACCCTACTCTCACACAGAACCCTCCCCTGGTGGTGCCTAAAACTAACCACTCCCCTGGTGGTGCCTAACCCTACCCACTCCCAGAGGTGCCTGACCCTAACCACCCACCAACCCCCTGTGTTGCCTAAAACTGACCGCCACATGGGTGGTGCCTAACCCTAACCACTCCCCCTGGAGTTGCCTAACCCTAACCACTCCTTCTGCAGAAACACCCTTTTACACATAGAAACGATAATATCTTTGATAACGTAATATCTGTACATACAAACAAAATAATATGACAAAAACGATAAAGTTGCACACTTCTAAAATGATAACATACTTCAAAAACTTTAATGTTCTAATGTTGTGAACGATATTTATCGCAGCACCCTTTTCTCTGCTTTTTTCACCGTAATAACGGTAATTGCATTAGAGCAGGGGTCTCAAACTCGCGGCCCGCGGGCCATTTGCGGCCCTCGATACAATATTTTGTGGCCCTCGCCGGCAAAAGCTTCCTTATAGTTCGCTTCAGTGCTCCCAAGCAATCCGCCGCATCCCCGCCGCTAAACGAGGGCTGCAGAGCCCCCAAATCGCCCGAGGGGCAATCCGCAGGCATTTCCTGGAAGGGGCAGAGCTTTCAGCATGGATCGCCGCCTCTCCCCGCTCCTCTCTGTGAAGGAAGAGTGAGAGGGGCGGGCAGAGGCGGTGATGCGCCGCGATTGTGAAATTCCTTATGCGGCCCAGCCTCATCCTGACTTTGCCTCCTGCAGCCCCCAGGTAAATTGAGTTTGAGACCCCTGCATTAGAGTCTATGGAGGCACCCTTTTCGTCCACCCTCAGCCGGCGCCCTTTTTTCCCCTGCTACTGTATGTAGATAGCCTAGGTTTTGCAATCATGGAGCCATCATTTATTCATCTACCTCTGAAAAAGTGACTATGACCTTAATTCACTAAGCTTATCTCCTGTCTTTAATAACTCTTCTGAGCTGTTTCTACAGTTATCTCCATGGTGATAACTGTAGAAACAGCTCAGAAGAGTTATTAAAGAGAACCCGAGGTGTGTTTAAAGAATGTTATCTGCATACAGAGGCTGGATCTGCCTATACAGCCCAGCCTCTGTTGCTATCCCAAACCTCCCTAAGGTCCCCCTGCACTCTGCAATCCCCCATAAATCACAGCCATGCTGTGAGGCTGTGTTTACATTGTAAGTGTCAGTCTCAGCTGCTCCCCCGCCTCCTGCATAGCTCCGGTCCCTGCCCCCGTCCCTTCCCTCCAATCAGCAGGGAGGGAAGGGATGCAGGCGGGGACTGGAGTTCTGCAGGAGGCGGGGAGAGCAGCAGACTGACACTATAGAGATAAACACAGCCAGCTCTGACAAGCTGTTTGTCAGCAGCGTGGCTGTGATTTATGAGGGATTGCAGAGTGCAGGGGGATCTTAGGGGAGTTTGGGATAGCAACAGAGGCTGGGCTGTATAGGCAGATCCAGCCTCTGTATGCAGATAATATTCTTCAAACCCACCTCGGGTTCTCTTTAAAGACAGGAGATAAGCTTAGTGAATTGAGGACATTTTTAATGTCTTGCAACACTAGTCATGTCTGGGGGGCTGCTGCTGCCTCCGCATGAACACATTTTGGTAAACTTCTCTTTTCTGCCTCCTATATTGTATTGTGCTGGAAATCACTTCCTTATTGTGTTTAGTGCACCTGTTTGCATTTTACGGTTATCCACTTTAGGACTGATTTTCATATTTATCGGTGTGCTGTTATTATGAGTTTTTGTAAAATGATTTTTATTTTATTCTTGAGATAGCTTAGCAGTGATTTCTTATTATTTAGTATTTATATAGCGTCAACATCTTCTGCAGCGCTGTACAGAGTTATAGTCTTGTCACCTAATGGTCTCTAGAGGAGGGCAAGCTAATCCCTATCATAATCCTATGTCCATCGTAGTCTAGGGCAAAGTTTAGGGGAAGGCAATTAACTTATCTATATGTTTTTGGGATGTGGAAGGAAACCAGAATGCCCGGAGGAAACCCACACATGGGGAGAACATACAAACTACTTGCAGTGCAGATAGTGTGTACTGGCTAAAGACATTTAGAGTGTGACATCATACCCCTTACTATTTTTAATTGTTTTTAAGGTGTTTGTTTCCCAACAAACCTGTCAGGTCTGTCAGATTTTAGGGAGTCTGAAGCCAAAAAAATACGTCTTTTTACTGGCCATTTATCTAAAGCAGTAAGATCCTTTCTGATTCACCCCTTTTCACAGCAGAATGATGTTTTTATACCCCCGTAATTACCTGGGCAAAATTCGGGGATCGCTTCCTGGTAGAGGGCAGAGCTTTGCGCTATAGCTCTTCCCTCTACTGGAGTCAATCTCCGCCACTCCCCGCCCCTTTTAGACTTTTTTTCACTAAAAGGGACGGGGATAGGCGGAGATCGGTGGAGATTGACTGGACTGGAGGCAGAGCTACAGCACAAAGCTCTGCCTCCCCGGGCAGCAAAATCCATGACCTGGAAAGTCGTGGAATTTTTCCCCGGAGACTGCGGGATATAAATACCTTGTTCTGCTTCGGGGATGCGGCGTATCAGCTATGATATTATTGCTTAAGATAACTGGCCAGTAAAAAGAGGTATTTTTGATGGCTTCATACTCTCTTTAACCACTTGAGGACCCACCCTTTACCCCCCCTTAAGGACCAGCGCAGTATTCTGTGATCTGTGCTGGGTGGGCTCTGCAGCCCCCAGCACAGATCAGCTGGCACGCAGAGCGATCAGATCGCCCCCCTTTTTTCCCCCCTATGGGGATGATGTGCAGGGGGGGTCTGATCGCTCCTCTTGGCTGGCATGTTGCGGGGGGGGGGGGGGGGGGGCACCTCAAAGCCCCCCTCCGCGGCGAAATTCCCCCCTCCCTCTCCTACCTGTCATCCCCGGTGATCGGGGTTGCACAGGACGCTATCCGTCCTGTGCAGCCAGTGACAGGACGTCCCCTGTCACATGGCGGCGATCCCCGGCCGCTGATTGGCCGGGGATCGCCGATCTGCCTTACGGCGCTGCTGCACAGCAGCGCCGTACAATGTAAACAAAGCGGATTATTTCCGCTTGTGTTTACATTTAGCCTGCGAGCCGCCATCGGCGGCCCGCAGGCTATTCACGGAGCCCCCCGCCGTGAATTGACAGGAAGCAGCCGCTCGCGCGAGCGGCTGCTTCCTGATTAATTAGCCTGCAGCTGGCGACGCAATACTGCGTCGCTGGTCCTGCAGCTACCACTTTGCCGACGCGCGTTATGAGTGCGCGGTCGGCAAGTGGTTAAAGGACTACTGTAGGGGGGTCGGGGGAAAATGAGTTGAAGTTACCCGGGGCTTCTAATGGTCCCCCACAGACATCCTGTGCCCGCGCAGCCACTCACCGGTTCACTTCTTGAATTTCAGACTTTAAAGTCTGAAAACCACTACGCCTGCGTTGCCGTGTCCTCGCTCCCGCTGATGTCACCAGGAGTGTATAGCACAAGGCCAGCATGGTCTGTGTCTGCGCAGTACGCTCCTGGTGACGTCAGCGGGAGGACACGGCAATGCAGGCGCAGTGGTGTTCAGACTTTAAAGAGAAACTCCAACCTAGAATTGAGCTTTATCCCAATCAGTAGCTGATACCCCCTTTTACATGAGAAATATAATGATTTTCACAAACAGACCATCAGGGGGCGCTGTATGACTGATTTGGTGCTGAAACCCCTCCCACAAGAAGCTCTGAGTACCGCGGTACTCTGGGCAAACTGCCACAATGTAACAATGTTCACAGACAGGAATTAGCTGTTTACAGCTGTCTCTAACAGCCAAAACAGCTAGGAGCAGCTACATAACCTGCCCACAGTAACAATGTCACCATATAATAAATGTCAGAATGTAAATCGGGGAGAGGAAAGATTTTACAATGAGCAAGCACTGACTAAATCATTTATACATAATTATGGTAAAAATGAAGCACTTTTTTTACTACATTATTTTCACTGGAGTTCCTCTTTAAAGTCTGAAATTCCGGTAGTGAACCAGAGGCGGGGCCGGAGCATCGGGGAGTGGCTGCGCGGGACCATTAGAAGCCCCGGGTAACTTCAACTAATTTTCCTCCGACCCCCTACGGTATTCCTTTAACTGTTTACTTTCTTTGCTGTAAAGATCCTTTAAATTGCTACAAAAAGCGCTTAGCAACAATTGTGATTGAGCTTTGTGACTTCTAGTGGGCCCCCGGCCCTAACGCCTTTCAATGCTGCTCAAAACTTTTTTTTTCGTCACTGAAGGTTTCTTTCTTTCTTTTTTTTTTTCTATCATCTACCGTATTTCGCGCCGTATAAGACGCTCCGGAATATAAGACGCACCCAGGTTTAGAGGGCAAAATCCAGGGAAGAAAAAAAAATACTAAACCTGGTGCGTCCATATTCAGGAGCGTCTTGTAGATCTTCTCCTTCAATTAATGTCCTCCATGTGCCCTCAGGTGCTCCCAGGTGTCCCCCATGTGTCCTCAGGAGTCCCCTGTGTGGTCCCCATGTGCCCTCAGGAGTCCCCAGTGTGGTCCCCATGTGCCCTCAGGTGTCCCCCATGTGGCTTCAGGTGTTCCCCCATGTGGCCTCAGGTGTCCCCTATGTGGTCCCCATGTGCCTTCAGGTGTCCCCCATGTGTCCTCTGGAGTCCCCAGTGTGGTCCCCATGTGCCCTCAGGTGTCCCCATGTATCTATAGGTTTACTCGCTAGCTGTGTGGTCTGCTCCCCTTGCAATTTGATAGGTGTATGTATATATCCCTGGCTCACCCCGTGTGACCGCTTCCCCTCACGGACTCACTCCCCTGTCCGTGTCCGCTTTCCTCCCGGCATATGTTGCTACATTCCCCCCGCATGTGTGGGCTCCCCTCCCCGCTTGAGTGTGCGCTGCCCCCGGGATCAGTATAGCAGCAGCAGTCTTACTTTACCAGCGGCTCCCCGGATCGCAGACCTGGTCGCCTGTCTCGCCGCTCCTCTAGTGATGACTGTATTGATGACGCGTATTGCAGAAGCCATCGCTAGAGGAGCGGCGAGACAGTCGACCAGGTCTGCAATCCCGGGAGCCGCTGGTAAAGTAAGACTGCGGCTGCTATGCTGATCCCGGGGGCAGCGCACACTCAAGCGGGGAGGGGAGCCCACACATGCGGGGAATGTAGCAACATATGCCGGGAGGAAAGCGGACACGGACAGGGGAGTGAGTCCGTGAGGGGAAGCGGTCACACGGGGTGAGCCAGGGATATATACATACATCTATGCACCTATCAAATTGCAAGGGGAGCAGACCACACAACTCAGCGAATGCAGGGAATCCCCGACATAGCGGCGGTTCGTATCGGCGGGTGTTCGGAAGTCGGGGATTCCCTGCATTTGCCGTATAAGACGCAGGGACTTTTTCTCCCCATTTTGAGGGGAGAAAAAGTGCGTCTTATACGGCGGAAAATACTTTAAGGAGCAAAAGTTGGAGGCGTGCCTCCTACATATTTCCCTGCCTCCTTGCTGTCCTCCTAGGGACGGCCGATCTGATCAGCAATCGGTCACAGACACGGGGACACAAAAATGCAATCCGATGCAGTCAGCGGTATTGTTTGAAAAACTGGATCGGCAGAACGAGCGATACATGGATCTTTCATTGTCGATCGGTACCATTAACACTGCCTGATCCAATTCATCGTACCATCGATCAATCAGGAGATTTTACTGTTAATGGGCTCCTTAAAACTCAAATTTATTTGGTAATCCAACATAAAATCAGCCAAACTATGGTGGCGGAGATATTGTACATCAAGCTATGAAGTATCTCTACTACTGTACTACGGGATCAGTGAATAATGGCGCACAGCGCCTATGCATAAAAATGGCGCAGCATTAAAAAGATACGCTTATCGCTATTTATCGTTAGTACTGCATAATAATGGCGCACAGGGAAAAAGAAGAAAAACGGCACACACTAACGTTATTTATCAATAGTGGCACACACTAACGTTATTTATCAATAGTGGCACACACTAACGTTATTTATCAATAGTGGCACACACTAACGTTATTTATCAATAGTGGCACACACTAACGTTATTTATCAATAGTGGCACACACTAACGTTATTTATCAATAGTGGCACACACTAACGTTATTTATCAATAGCCCCCTACATAAGCCAAACTGCAGACGTTATTTAACTGCAAAACGGTGAATGGATTTAATGTAACACTGTCAGGGTTAGGGTTAGGCACCACTGGGGGGGTCTTAGGATTAGGCCCCACCAAGGGGGTGGTTAGGGTTAGGTACAGGGAGGGTTCTGTGTGAGAGTAGGGTTAGGTATAGTTACAGTACAATATACACCACCAGGGGGGTGGATAGGGTTAGGCACCACCGGGGGGGTTTAGGGGTTAGGGATAGGTACAGAGAGGGTTCTGTGTGTTAACGCTAAATAACGATAATGCTTTAACGCTAAATAACAATAAGGCTTTAACGTTAAATAGCGATAAGCAGCAAATGGATTAGCGGCAACACTGTGCGCCATTATTCACAGGCGCCATTTTCAGATGGATGCCTGTACTACATTTTAGACGATTTTATACTAGGTTAAAGTGGACCTGAACTTTTGCACAATACAGAAGGAAAACATAAAGAAATGCACCCTGTATGTAGAGAGTTTGGCCTGACTAATTTCTCCTCATCTGTGTCTAATCACAAGTTGTAATTTGATCCCTCAGCTGTGTCAACTCAGGAATCTCTTTTGCCACAGCAGAGCTGCTAATTTGTAAACACAGGATATTAACGCTGTCATCTTCCATGAAAGCAGGAAGTGGACACAATGAAAATGTTTTTCTTTAAAGGTTATTATGCTGTTGTTTTTAGAGCAGAGAGGAAATTCTGAGTTCATGTCTGCATTAACCTCCTTGGCGGTTATCCCGAGCTGAGCTCGGGGTAACTCGCGCAGGAGGATTGCTCTGGCATAATTTTTTTTCCCTACACGCAGCTAGCACTTTGCTAGCTGCGTGTGGTACGCGATCGCCGCCGCTACCCGCCGATTCGCCACTACCCGCCGTGCCGAGCCGCCTCCCCCCCCCAGCCCCCTGCACAGCCTGGCCAATCAGTGCCAGGCAGCGCAGAGGGGTGGATCGGTATTCCCTCTGACGTCCCGACAGCCATGACGTCGGTGATGTCATCCCGCCATCCCGCCCCGTCGCCATGGCGACGGGGGAAGCCCTGCAGGAAATCCCGTTCTCAACCGGCGGCGATAAAAGAAGATAGGGGGATGACGCTTGTCAAAAAAAAAGTGCTGCGCTGCCCCCGTGCCGCAACAATTGGACCGGCAAGGGGGTTAATCAAGAAATTCGAAGTTTTACTCCTGGCACCCTTTGAATGCAAATATTCTAAACATAATTGTTTAAATTCCTGTAAACGTTTTCTCACAACTGCACAGAAACAGGTAGATACTGCATAAGTATAGAGATAGAGAGAGAGAGAGAGAGAGAGAGAGAGAAAGAGAGAGAGAGATAGATAGATAGGATGAAAGCCCATCTGTATGGACTTTTTAACGCATTCTGTAGGCTTTCATCTGCTCGGTAACCAAAAGTCTCGCAATGTTCTGCCAGCCAATGGCATATTAGGACTTCTGTTTCCTCAGTAGCTGAAGGGCCTTAGGTGGCTCATAACTGCTCTACCATGTCTATGAAATATCCATATTCTTCATGCCTGAAGCAAGTCACTGATCAGGCTTATCTATGCCATCTGTCAAGTCCAACTGTGCTTATTTGCAATGCTGATAGAGGCCCACGCACATGTATTCATGATGGATGGATGCAAAAGGAACCTGCAGAGCGCAAGGCCCTACAAATCTCCCATCCAAACCCACCACCACTACCATATTCTCATCAAAGTGGCTGCAGGAGATCAAAATAAACCACCCACAGTTTTCCAATCCAGGCGTCCTGTAGGCAATGGTCATCGGATGGAATCTGCTGACTGAGTTTTGGAATCATTGGATGTTGGCGTGAATATTTGATGTAATTTCCAGTTTGTCAGGATGGAAGCTCACTCCAGCTAAGAAAGAGGAAAGGGATGGTAGGTGCTGTATGTTGCAATTCTGATGATAAATGATTTATTTTATTTTGCAAATTGCTTCTCTATGCCAGAGGCCAGGAGGGCAATAAGAGGATCCGCCCCAGAGGACAATAAAACCCCCCACCCCAGAGGACAATAAGAGACCACACCCAGAAGGACAATAAGAGACCTCACCCCAGACGACAATAAGAGACCACACCCAGAAGGACAATAAGAGACCTCATCCCAGACGACAATAAGAGACCACACCCCAGAAGGACAATAAGAGACCCCACCCCAGAGGACAATAAGAGACCACACCACAGAAGAATAATAAAAAAAAACACCCCAGAGGACAATAAGAGACCTCACCCCAGACGACAATAAGAGACCACACCCAGGAGGACAATAAGAGACCCCACCCCAGAGGACAATAAGAGACCACACCCCAGAGGACAATAAGAGACCACACCCCAGAGGACAATAAGAAACCTCACCCCAGACGACAATAAGAGACCCCACCCCAGAGGACAATAAGAGACCACACCCCAGAAGGACAATAAGAGACCTCACCCCAGACGACAATAAGAGACCACACCCCAGAAGTACAATAAGAGACCCCACCCCAGAGGACAATAAGAGACCACACCCAGAAGGACAATAAGAGACCTCACCCCAGATGACAATAAGAGACCACACCCCAGAAGGACAATAAGAGACCCCACCCCAGAGGACAATAAGAGATGAAGAGACCACACCCAGAAGGACAATAAGAAACCTCACCCCAGACGACAATAAAAGACCACACCCCAGAAGGACAATAAGAGACCCTATTCCAGAGGACAATAAGAGACCACACCCAGAAGGACAATAAGAGACCTCACCCCAGATGACAATAAGAGACCACACCCCAGAAGGACAATAAGAGACCCCATCCCAGAGGACAATAAGAGACCCCACCCCAGAGGACATTAAGAGACCACACCCAGAAGGACAATAAGAAACCTCACCCCAGACGACAATAAGAGACCACACCCCAGAGGACAATAGGAGACCCCACCCAGGAGAACAATAAGAGACCCCACCCAGGAGAACAATAAGAGACCCCACCCAGGAGAACAATAAGACACCCCACCACAGAGGACAATAAGACAACTCACCCCAGAGAACAATAAGAAACCCCACCCCAGAGGACAATAAGAGGCCCTACCATGGAGGACAATAAGAGACCCCACCCCAGAGGACAATTAGAGACCCCACTCAGGAGGACAATAAGAGTACAAAATGGCTCTATGTTCATCTTAATGTAGATTTACACCACAAGAGACTGATCAAGAGAACAGGGAGTGGCTAATATATTTGAAACACATTTAAAATAACTTTTTGTCATGGATGTTGCAATGCAAAGAAAGTAAAAGAGAATCTCCAGTGTATAACTTTGCCTGACACTGTTATCGACATAGGTTGATGCCCTTCTGGACCAGATCTGGTGGTGCCCCTACAACAAACCCATTTGCGCCCATGCAATATTTACATTACGTTGTGCAGAGGTTAGGGGCGGCGGCAATCAGTTTGATCTGAAGGGGCTGGCCATATTTTATTCATAAATGGCACCCCCTAGCAGCAACTATTTTTCCTGTGTTAAGGTGGCCACTAACAGTCCAATTTCTAGCAAAAAATCATTCAAGCGATCAGAAATTCTGATCGGATGAAAAATCGTTTACTACACCATCAACTAACCAATCATTGCTTCCTATCTATCACGACCACCAAGAAAATCCAAATTTTCGTTCGACGAAAATTCATTCGGGCGACATTTTTTTTACTCGTTCATAATCGATTGTGTCCACCAATGGAGATTATTTACAACCAATCCGATCAGAATTTCTGATCGCCCGAACGATTTTTCGCTAAAAATTGGACCGTTAGTGGCCAGCTTTAGACTGTCTTACATTGGGCCTATGCAGGAAAAGGCCAGTGTCAGGATTAGAAAGGGTTACAGTAATATCACACTAAAATGCACAGTACAACAGAATACTTAAGAAGCTCGGGGTGACCTAAAACTACTAGGAACGTTAAGGGGACTAGAAGACACCCAAAAAGCCCTCCTACTAAAAAGCAACGCTCAGTGTAGTTTGCTTTCTTAAAACAGAAGGTATTTGCGATCGGTTAGGTTTGCTATACACCAGCGGTTCTAGATGTAAGCCTGGCTTCAGGGTCATATCAACAGATAATTTGCATATTCATTAGTGGTGCATTGTGGGAGACCACAGTTGCTCACTTAAAGGGCTTGATTCACTAAGACAAATAGCATGCCTTATCAAAGTTAGCATGCCTTATCAAAGTTAACACACCTTATCAGAGTATCATAGCGAGCGCTACGAACCTGCAGGGGCTCAGGCAGGATGAGTGGAGCTCTCAACATTGCTAATTAGCAGGCATAAGTTCGCTATGCTACTCTGATAAGGCATGTTAACTTTGATAAGGCGTGCTCACTTTGATAAGGCATGCTATTTGTCTTAGTGAATCAAGCCCAAAGTGTACCTGAGATGGGAGATTATAAAGCAAATGTACAGTACATACCTGGGGCTTCTTTCAGCCATCTCTGGCCTGATAGCTCCTACGCCATTCTCTTCTGCCTCTCCGTTCGCCCACAACTGGCCCCAAAAAATCCTCTAGTTGGGCCAGTTGGCGCATGCACAGTCCGGCCCGGCACGCTCCCCTGTATCATTCTCGTCGCTGGGAGCGTTCTGTGCCTGTGCAGTACTACTGCGCTGGTACAGAACGCTCCCAGCGATGAGAGCGAGACAGGGGAGCACGCGCGGTTTGGCTGCACATGTGTAATTGGCCCCAGACCAGAGGACTTTCCAGGGCCAATTGCGGGTGAATAGAGAGGCAGAAGAGGACGGTGTGGGAGCACTCAGGCTGGAGGGGCCTGGAGGAAGCCCTAGGTGTGTACATTTTCTTTATAATTCCCCATCTCAGGTACACTTTAAAGCTGAATTATCGCAAATACCTTCTGTTTTAGGAAGGCAAACTACACTATGCCCATAATTCACAAAAAGGCATGCATGAAAAAAGGGCACAGGGAAAAAAGGACCTGGCTGGTTAACAAAATCATAATAACGATAAACATCATTGTCAAACTTGGTTAACGATAAATACAGTTTTACAAACAGACTGGAAATAATAACGAAAAGATATTAATGTTAAAAATTGTAACTTAATTCAACAATACAGCTTAATCCAACCCTACTCTCACACAGAACCCTCCCCTGGTGGTGCCCAACCCTAACCACCCCCTGGTGGTGCCTAACCCTAACCACTCCCCCCTGGTGGTGCCTAACCCTAACCACCCCCCTGGTGGTGCCTAACCCTAAGCACCCCCCTGGTGTTGCCTAAAACTAATAGCCACCCGGGTGGTGCCTAATCCTAACCACTCCCCTGGTGGTGCGTAACCCTAACCACCCCCCCCTGGTGTTGCCTAAAACTAATCGCGACTCGGGTGGTGCCTAAACCTAACCACTCCCCCTGGTGGTGCCTAACCCTAACCACTCCCTCTGCAGAAACCAGGGGCGGCGCCAGGGGGGTGCAAGGGGGTGCTCGAGCACCCCCTAGAATTGTCCAAGCACCCCCTGGAGTGAACTGACTTCAGGCGTCTAAAAGACGCCAAGTCAGTTCACACAGCGGCAGCACGGAGCAGCAGGCAGGGCTACGGTAAGATGGCCGCCCGGAGCCCTGCTCTGCAGACTTCGGGCGGCCATTTTCCCGTAGCCCTGCTCTCTGCATGCAGGCAGGACGTCTCGTCGTGACGTCGGGAAGGAAGAGGATCGTGGGCGCGCGGGCTTTTTTGGGTTTTTCTTTTCTTTTTCAGGTGGTGCTTATTGGGGTCATATCTGCTACGGATTGTGCATATTGGGGTCATATCTGCTACGGATTGTGCATATTGGGGTCATATCTGCTACGGATTGTGCATATTGGGGTCATATCTGCTACGGATTGTGCATATTGGGGTCATATTTGCTACGGATTGTGCATATTGGGGTCATATCTGCTACGGATTGTGCATATTGGGGTCATATCTGCTACGGATTGTGCATATTGGGGTCATATCTGCTACGGATTGTGCATATTGGGGTCATATCTGCTACCGATTGTGCATATTGGGGTCATTTCTGCTACGGATTGTGCATATTGGGGTCATTTCTGCTACCGATTGTGCATATTTGGGTCATTTCTGCTACGGATTGTGTATATTGGGGTCATTTCTGCTACGGATTGTGCATATTGGGGTAATTTCTGCTACGGATTGTGCATATTGGGGTCATATCTGCTACCGATTGTGCATATTGGGGTCATATCTGCTACGGATTGTGCATATTGGGGTCATATCTGCTACCGATTGTGCATATTGGGGCCATATCTGCTACCGATTGTGCATATTGGGGCCATATCTGCTACCGATTGTGCATATTGGGGCCATATCTGCTACCGATTGTGCATATTGGGGCCATATCTGCTACCGATTGTGCATATTGGAGCCATATCTGCTACCGATTGTGCATATTGGGGCCATATCTGCTACCGATTGTGCATATTGGGGCCATATCTGCTACCGATTGTGCATATTGGGGCCATATCTGCTACCGATTGTGCATATTGGGGCCATATCTGCTACCGATTGTGCATATTGGGTAGTGTTGGGCGAACAGTGTTCGCCACTGTTCGGGTTCTGCAGAACATCACCCTGTTCGGGTGATGTTCGAGTTCGGCCGAACACCTGACGGTGCTCGGCCAAACCGTTCGGCCATATGGCCGAACTAAGAGCGCATGGCCGAACGTTCCCCGAACGTTCGGCTAGCGCTGTGATTGGCCGAACGGGTCACGTGGTTCGGACCCGAACGCGCTCTGATTGGCCGAACTGTCACGTGGTTCGGGTAAATAAATACCCGAACCACGTCATATCTCCGCCATTTGTCTGTGGGTTTAGCTTTGGGTAGGCAGGCAGGGTAGTTCGCGCTCCAGCCACGCTAGCCAGGGTCCCCCCCAGTCATTGTGTGTCACTGCTGGGAACAGTAGTACACCGCTCGTTCAGCCACACTATATAGCATTCTGTGTACTGTTCTGTGTCTGCTGGGAACAGTGGTACACCGCTCGTTCAGCCACACTATATAGCATTCTGTGTACTGTTCTGTGTCTGCTGGGAACAGTGGTACACCGCTCGTTCAGCCACACTATATAGCATTCTGTGTACTGTTCTGTGTCTGCTGGGAACAGTAGTACACCGCTCGTTCAGCCACACTATATAGCATTCTGTGTACTGTTCTGTGTCTGCTGGGAACAGTAGTACACCGCTCGTTCAGCCACACTATATAGCATTCTGTGTACTGTTCTGTGTCTGCTGGGAACAGTAGTACACCGCTCGTTCAGCCACACTATATAGCATTCTGTGTACTGTTCTGTGTCTGCTGGGAATAGTGGTACACCGCTCGTTCAGCCACACTATATAGCATTCTGTGTACTGTTCTGTGTCTGCTGGGAACAGTAGTACACCGCTCGTTCAGCCACACTATATAGCATTCTGTGTACTGTTCTGTGTCTGCTGGGAACAGTAGTACACCGCTCGTTCAGCCACACTATATAGCATTCTGTGTACTGTTCTGTGTCTGCTGGGAACAGTAGTACACCGCTCGTTCAGCCACACTATATAGCATTCTGTGTACTGTTCTGTGTCTGCTGGGAACAGTAGTACACCGCTCGTTCAGCCACACTATATAGCATTCTGTGTACTGTTCTGTGTCTGCTGGGAATAGTGGTACACCGCTCGTTCAGCCACACTATATAGCATTCTGTGTACTGTTCTGTGTCTGCTGGGAACAGTAGTACACCGCTCGTTCAGCCACACTATATAGCATTCTGTGTACTGTTCTGTGTCTGCTGGGAACAGTAGTACACCGCTCGTTCAGCCACACTATATAGCATTCTGTGTACTGTTCTGTGTCTGCTGGGAATAGTGGTACACCGCTCGTTCAGCCACACTATATAGCATTCTGTGTACTGTTCTGTGTCTGCTGGGAACAGTGGTACACCGCTCGTTCAGCCACACTATATAGCATTCTGTGTACTGTTCTGTGTCTGCTGGGAACAGTGGTACACCGCTCGTTCAGCCACACTATATAGCATTCTGTGTACTGTTCTGTGTCTGCTGGGAACAGTAGTACACCGCTCGTTCAGCCACACTATATAGCATTCTGTGTACTGTTCTGTGTCTGCTGGGAACAGTAGTACACCGCTCGTTCAGCCACACTATATAGCATTCTGTGTACTGTTCTGTGTCTGCTGGGAACAGTAGTACACCGCTCGTTCAGCCACACTATATAGCATTCTGTGTACTGTTCTGTGTCTGCTGGGAATAGTGGTACACCGCTCGTTCAGCCACACTATATAGCATTCTGTGTACTGTTCTGTGTCTGCTGGGAATAGTGGTACACCGCTCGTTCGCTACTGTATAGCATTGTGCTCTGTGTCGCTGCTGGGAATAGTGGTACACCGCTCACCCGTCACTGTATAGCATTGTGCTCTGTGTCGCTGCTGGGAATAGTGGTACACCGCTCACCCGTCACTGTATAGCATTGTGCTCTGTGTCGCTGCTGGGAATAGTGGTACTGTATAGCATTTCTGTACTGCCACTGTACTGCTGCCAGTCAGCGTGTACTGTAAGGATAAGTGAAATGAGGAAGAAATCCGGTGAAAGAGGGAGGGGCAAGGGAAGAGGTGTTTCCCCTGACGGTTCACGTACAGGCCACAGGGGAGCACCCAAGAAAACCCACTCAATACCGCCCATGTTGTCCAGGACAACAACCCTCACAAATCCAAAAGAACAGGACCAGATAATTACTTGGATGACCTCTCAAGCGTCCAGCAGTGGGTTAAGCAGCACCAGCACATCACGCACGAGGTCCGAGTCCTCAGCCAGTTACAAGGAGCCAGTGGGCACAAAGCTGACACAACCGGCAGCGACACCACGCACACAACTGCCAGATAACCAGTCCGATGAATTACCTCAGGACACAATGGGGTATTCGCAGGAGCTATTCCCAGCCCAACAAACTTCCACCTTTCAAAGGTCAATGGAGGAACAGCCAGAAATGTTGTGCCTGGATTCACAACCGTTAACTGTGGGAAATGCACCGCGCACTGAAATACAAGGCGAGTCCGAAGAGGACTCGGAAACCCAAATCCCAGAGCAATTTGGGCAGGAGGGGTTGCAATTGCAGGAGGTCGGCCGACAAGATCTGGAAGACGACGTTGGAGTGTGCTGCGCAGAGGTTGTTGTGGGGAGCTCTACTCCACGGCGGTGGCCCACAATGACATATGACGAGTTTGAGGAGATGGAAGAGGAGGGTATGGACAATGTGGACAGAGACCCAGATTTTGTTTGTGAACGAGAACATCGCCGTCGTAGCAGCAGCACAGATGAGTCTGTTGAAGAACACACTGCTGCACGAGTTCGCCTTGTGCCACAAGGTAGGCGGCGCGCAATTTCAGGCACCACAAGCGTGGAAGTTCAAGTGAGAGGCAAAAGAGGAGCAAACAGAAATCGCCAGCAAGGAGGCAGGTGCTCCAAAGTCTGGGCTTTCTTTGAAGACTGCACTGAGGATGTTACCATGGCGATTTGCAAGGTGTGCAAGACCCGCCTGAGCAGGGGGAAAAATATTAACAACCTCTCCACCACCAGCATGAGCCGTCACATGCTATCCAAACATCCCACTCTTTGGGCAAACGCGTCAGGACAGGGTACCAGAAACAACACTGCCTCCCTTGGGTTCACCAGACTCACCACCAGACCCGCCTCAGCAGCAGCAGTAGCCCAGCCATTGCGTGGTTCACAACATTCACAAACATCAGACGACGCTGACACTGTCACTTTCCGGAGTAGTGCTCTTGAGGTCTCCCAGTGTTCATCAAACACAACAACCAACAGCCCTTCCGTGTGCAGCGCTACGGTTCAGTTGTCTGTGTCGGAGATGTTTGAGCGCAAGAGGAAATTGCCAGCAAATGACCCCCGGGCCGTGGCAGTAACAGCCAGCATAGCCAAGCTTCTGGCCTGCGAAATGCTGCCATATCGATTGGTGGAGACAAACAGCTTCAAGGGCATGATGTCAGTGGCCATCCCACGTTACGTGGTTCCCAGCCGCTACCACTTTGCACGCTCTGCAGTGCCTGAGTTGCATGAGCACGTGGTCAGCAAAATAACCCGAAGCTTGAAGAATGCCGTTGCCTGCAAGGTTCACCTCACCACTGACACCTGGACGAGTGCGTTCGGCCAGGGTCGATACATCTCCCTTACCGCGCACTGGGTGAACCTTGTGGAGCCTGGCAGCGATTCCTCACCTGCTACGGCACGGGTGTTGCCCACGCCACAAACAGCTGCACCGCCGTCCCTCCCACTGGATAACAGCAGCACCTACCTCTCTGACTCCTTCTCCTCCAACGCATCTCAAAGCTGTACCTCATCCGGAAACGCTAACCCAGCAGCAGTAGGATCGTGGAAGCAGTGCAGCACAGCTGTTGGCATGCGTCAGCAAGCGTTGCTGAAGCTAATCTGCCTTGGGGATAAGCAGCACACAGGGGAGGAAATTTGGAGGGGAATAAAGGAACAGACGGATTTGTGGCTGGCACCGCTGGACCTGAAACCGGGCATGGTTGTGTGTGATAATGGGAGTAATCTCATTCGCGCTTTAAGGTTGGCTAAGCTGACACACATCCCTTGCCTGGCGCACGTGATGAACCTAGTAGTTCAGCGGTTCCTGAGGACATACCCAGGCGTGCCCGATCTGCTGTTGAAGGTGCGTCGAGTGTCCAAACATTGTAGAAATTCCAGTACTGCTTCGGGGGCACTCGCCAAGATGCAGGAGCGCTTCAATCTCCCCCACCATCGCTTGCTGTGTGATGTCCCTACGCGCTGGAATTCTACGCTGCACATGCTAGCCCGCTTTTGCGAGCAGAAGAGTGCAGTGGTCCAGTACATGACGGCGCAGTACCGAGGCGCATCCGGCCAGCTGCCAAGCTTCTGTGGATCCGATTGGGCCAACATGTTGGACCTCTGCCAAGTCCTCCAAAATTTTGAGCAATCCACGTTGCTTGTGAGCAGTGACAACTCTTCAGTCAGCATTACCATACCACTGCTGTGTTTACTGAAGAGGTCGATGTTAAAAATCAAGGAAACAGCTGTCATGATGCAACTGGGGGAATCTGAAGGAGAAAACGATCAGCGTGATGGTACCAACATCAGGCCATCCGCCTCAGGGAACGCTGGCCCCAGCAGCTATGACGAAGAAGAGGAGGAGGAACAGCTGGAGTTGGAGCAGGAATTTCATGCCACCACTGACGAGGGCCAGAGCGGTGCACGTTGGACTTCCACAATTCAACGCGAATGGTCAGCAGAAGCAGACCAGGAGGAAGGTGACGACTATGATGCATCACAACAACTATCACAACGCTCACAAGAGGATGATGAGGATTCTGGTAGGACTCTGGCACACATGGCTCAATTCATGCTAGACTGCATTGAACGTGACCCACGCATTGTGCGCATTCTGGACAACACCAATTACTGGGTTTATACCCTTCTGGATCCACGGTACAAACACAATGTTCCAAAACTGCTTGAAGAAAGAGTCAGACAGGTCAAAATGGAAGAATACCAGCAGGCCCTTGTGGAGACTTTAGAGAGGAGATTGACATCCTCCCCCTCCTCTAGCCAGTTGTACGCAGACAGACTGACTTCCGCAAACCCAGGACGACCAGGAGGGCAGCAAACAACGCAAGCCGCAGCTAGTACCCAAAAGGGAATGGTATCGGCAGTGTCCTTGGAGTGGGAAAATTTTCTGACACCCATGCAGCCGCAGCCCACTGAACAGCAAGCGTGCAGATCCACCTCCAACACCGATCGCCTGGAGAAGATGGTCAAGGACTACATGTCAGATGGCGTAGCTGTGTCGAACCATCCATCTGCACCCTTCAACTATTGGGTATCGAAGCTAGACACCTGGCACGAACTGGCAATGTACGCAATAGAGGTGCTGGCTTGCCCGGCAGCCAGCGTTATGTCGGAACGCTGTTTCAGTGCTGCCGGAGGCATCGTCACAGATCGGCGTATCCGCCTCTCTACAGAAAATGCAGACCGTCTGACTCAAATTAAAATGAATCAATCCTGGATTGGAAATGACTACGCAACACTCCAGGACCCCAACCAAGTAACATGACCAATGAACATCTGGGATGGTGTTGCGTTTCCGGGCCCTGTTTGTTGAACCTCTCATCTGTATTACATTTATGACTGCATGGCGGCAAAAAGCATTGCTGCTATATCCGCACGCTTTTTGTCCACATGCAAGGCCTGGGTTGTTGTGTCTCACAAAGCGTGGCCTTCTCCTCCTGCGCCTGCTCCTGTTCCATCACGTCTGCTGCTGCTGGGTTAGCGTTGCCGCGTGGTCCCTGTTTATTGAACCACTTATCTTTATTACATTTATGACTGCATGGCGGTACAAAGCATGCTATCCGCACGCTTCTTGCCCTCATGCAAGGCCTGGGTTGTTGTGTCTCACAAAGCGTGGCCTTCTCCTCCTGCGCCTGCTCCTGTTCCATCACGTCTGCTGCTGCTGGGTTAGCGTTGCCGCGTGGTCCCTGTTTATTGAACCACTTATCTTTATTACATTTATGACTGCATGGCGGTACAAAGCATGCTATCCGCACGCTTCTTGCCCTCATGCAAGGCCTGGGTTGTTGTGTCTCACAAAGCGTGGCCTTCTCCTCCTGCGCCTCCTCCTGTTCCATCACGTCTGCTGCTGCTGGGTTAGCGTTGCCGCGTGGTCCCTGTTTATTGAACCACTTATCTTTATTACATTTATGACTGCATGGCGGTACAAAGCATGCTATCCGCACGCTTCTTGCCCTCATGCAAGGCCTGGGTTGTTGTGTCTCACAAAGCGTGGCCTTCTCCTCCTGCGCCTGCTCCTGTTCCATCACGTCTGCTGCTGCTGGGTTAGCGTTGCCGCGTGGTCCCTGTTTATTGAACCACTTATCTTTATTACATTTATGACTGCATGGCGGTACAAAGCATGCTATCCGCACGCTTCTTGCCCTCATGCAAGGCCGGGGTTGTTGTGTCTCACAAAGCGTGGCCTTCTCCTCCTGCGCCTCCTCCTGTTCCATCACGTCTGCTGCTGCTGGGTTAGCGTTGCCGCGTGGTCCCTGTTTATTGAACCACTTATCTTTATTACATTTATGACTGCATGGCGGTACAAAGCATGCTATCCGCACGCTTCTTGCCCTCATGCAAGGCCTGGGTTGTTGTGTCTCACAAAGCGTGGCCTTCTCCTCCTGCGCCTGCTCCTGTTCCATCACGTCTGCTGCTGCTGGGTTAGCGTTGCCGCGTGGTCCCTGTTTATTGAACCACTTATCTTTATTACATTTATGACTGCATGGCGGTACAAAGCCTGCTATCCGCACGCTTCTTGCCCTCATGCAAGGCCGGGGTTGTTGTGTCTCACAAAGCGTGGCCTTCTTCTCCTCCTGCGCCACCCTCCTCCTGTTCCATCACGTGTGCTGCTGCTGGGTTAGCGTTACCGGTCCCTTTTCCTGGAACCTCTTATATGTATTACATTTATGACTGCATGCCGACAAAAAACATGTTACCTGTGCAAAGAAAACAGACATTTCCCGCATTTAAAAGACAGTTTTCCCTTTGAAACTTTAAAATCGATTTTTTCAAAAACTATAAGCTCTTTTTGCTAATTTTTTTTTCCTCTTGTACCCACTCCCAAGGTGCACATACCCTGTAAATTTGGGGTATGTAGCATGCAAGGAGGCTTTACAAACCACAAAAGTTCGGGTCCCCATTGACTTCCATTATGTTCGGAGTTCGGGTCGAACACCCGAACATCGCGGCCATGTTCGGCCTGTTCGGCCCGAACCCGAACATCTAGATGTTCGCCCAACACTAATATTGGGGTCATTGGATGTGTTTTTTGTTAAAATCTGCTCCCATTACGTGTATTTTCTTGAGAAAACCTGCACAATTATGTGAATTTTCTGGGGAAAGGGTCACCAAAACTTGGGCCCTCTGTCTTTGCGTTGCACTTTTAAAGGGAACCCGAGGTGAGAATAATATTGAGGCTGCCATATTTATCTCCTTTTAAGTAATACCAGCTGCCTGGCTGCCGTGTTGGTCCTCTGCCTCTAATTCTTTCAACCATAGACCCTGAACAAGCATGCAGCAGGTCAGGGGTTTCTGACAATATTGTCAGAACTGACAAGATTAGCTGCATGCTTGTTTCTGGTGTAATTCAGTTCACTACTACAGCCAAATAGATCAGCAGGGCTGCCAGGCAACTAGAATTGTTTAAAAGGAAATAAATATGGCAACCACCATATCACTCTCACCCTGGGTTCACTTTAAAATACAGTTAGCCCCGCCCTCACCCGGTCATGACCACGCCCATTTTTTGCTGCGGCGCGCGAAGCTCCCCCAGAAATTGGTCCAGCACCTGCATAGCACCCCCTAAAAAAATTTCCTGGAGCCGCCACTGGCAGAAACACCCTTTTACACATAGAAGCTACTAATACAATAACATACTTCAAAAACTGTAATGTTCTAATGTTGTTAAAGATAATTATCCGGCGCCTTTTTTTCTGCTTTTTTCGCCCTATTAACGATAATTGTGGAAGCAACCTTTTCATCCACAAGCCGCTGGCGCCCTTCCCAGTTATTTTTCTATCTTCAAGACTTCTGCATCATGGTGATTTCACTGCATGAAGACATGAAGACACGCCCGTCATAGCATGCCACTGAACAGGTGACAGCTGGACAGGACACAGGCAGGAGACACCAGGACACAGTTCTTCCATGCTCTTCCCGCTCCTTGCCAGTCCGCAGCGATTCTGACAGCCAGAAACAGCAATTCCATTAGAAACAGTCAAGCAGTAATCTGTAACACGGAAGCTGACCAAGATAAATAGGAGAGAATAATTCCCTGTTCCCCTGCTCACATACTGCGTGTGAAATAGTCTATTTATTACCCTCTGCCTCCTATCCTCCGAGTGGCCTGGTGGCTGAGCTCCTCTCCTCTGCAGTTATTGGATAAATGCATTGCGGATCTTTAATCATACACGTTTAAGCCTGACACTCTGCCGGGCTCGGAGATTAATAAGGTTAATGCTGGAAAACAGGAAAGTTGAAGAAAAATAATTCTGTATTGATCTAATGCAAGAGGGACTTGGATATTAGACTGCGGTGCATGTTGGGAATAACACAGATACACATCAATATAGCTGAATAAAATGCAGGAAGAAATTTGACTTTTTTTTTTCCTAGTTGTTTTTCATTACAGGAAACCAATGATGGATTTACAAGCCTTTGCTAAGAATAGGTCATGAGGGCATTGCGGCCTTGTGCCAAGATGAAAATATAGTCCAGTCTTCTTGATGCTACTGAGATCATTAAAGGACAACTGTAACTCGAGGGATATGGAGGCTGCCATATTTATTTCATTTTAAGTAATACCAGTTGCCTGGCTAACCTGCGGATCCTCTGTCTCTAAAGTTTTTAGCCAAAGACCCTAAACAAGCATGCAGCAGATTAGGTGTTCCTGACATTATTGTTAGATCTGACAAGATTAGCTGCATGCTTGTTTCTGGTGTGATCCAGACACTACTGCAGCCAAATAGATCAGCAGGGCTGCCAGGCAACTAGTATTGTTTAAAGGGACTCCGAGCAGTGCAGAAACTATGGAAAGATGCATATCATTTTAAAGCTCTCTTTCTCCTCTTTCCAATGATATATAAACCGCCGCCCTACCCCTTTTAGTTTTCGCTATTTTCGCGATTGAAATTGCCGCGGCCGCGATTTCAATCGTCAAAATAAAGAAAACTAAAAGGCGTATAGCGACGATTTAGGTGTCGCCAGAAAGAGGAGAAAGAGAGCTTTAAAATGATATCCATCTTTCCATAGTTACTTGTATTACACAGGACGACACTTTCCCCAGTGTCAGCAGCTCCATTCAGCAGAAAAAGTCGGCCTGTGTAATACAATGTAACTATGGAAAGATGGATATCATTTTAAAGCTCTCTTTCTCCTCTTTCTGGTGACACCTAAATCGTTGCCCTATGCCTTTTAGTTTTCTTTATTTTCGCGATTTTAATTGCGGCCGCGGCAATTTCAATGGCAAAAGTAGCGAAAACTAAAAGGCGTAGGGCGGCGGTTTATATATCGTTGGAAAGAGGAGAAAGAGAGCTTTAAAATGATATGCATCTTTCCATAGTTTCTGCACTGCTCGGAGTCCCTTTAAAAAGAAATAAACATGGCAGCCTCAATATCTCACTCACTTCAGTTGTCCTTTAAGAAACATTTTGAGTGCCCATTCACTCAGAGTCCATTGGGTTGCGTCGCTGTGATGCACATCACGACCTCGTGATTACAGCATAGCCGTGATTTCACACTATTTTTCACTATCCGACATCGTGATGCGAATTTGTGATCTCCTCTCGATCACGGATTCAGTTCCAAATGCACTCATGATCGTGGTCCAAATCCAAGCCCGTTCAGTTAGCCAGCACCTATTCAGTGAGCAGTCCTTGGACAAGACTCCCTACTACTCCCTGCTACTGCTATCGCTGCTACTGCCTATAGAGCACACTCGAGTGGTTTCAGCTCTGGCACTTTGAGTCCGCCAGGAGAAAAGTGCAATATAAATGTTCTGTATCTTGTGTGTTTCCTATGGGATTTTACACATAGACTGTGTTGGGTCCTGATGCAGTAACACATCCTGCAGTGTTCTCCCCGGGCTCTTTTAGCTGGGTTTTCCACCCGGCTAATTTTGTTTAGCACCCGACTGCCATTGGCTCGCCTCCTCATCCTCCTCCTATGCTTTAAGCAGAGTTGCACCAGCCTACATTCCCCCCTCGCACCCCACCCGACTACTTTTTCATGCCACCCGGCTGGTAAAAATGTCTGGGGAGAACACTAACATGGCATGCTGTGCATTCATTGGATAACATGTCCACAGTGGCGTAGTAATATGGGGTGCAGAGGTTGCGACTGCACCAGGGCCCTTGGGCCAGAGGGGCCCCGAGAGACCCTCCCTCAATTGGCAGTATTAGCTCTTTTTTAGTCCTGTGCTGGTATTGATCATGTCTATAGATGCTTTGAATAGCGATTATCATTAACAAGCTGTTCACCATCCCCTTCTTGCACCTCTGACACTGTAGTTGTCGTTGGCAGGTTTTGTTGCGCCGTATCAACTGTTATGTAAAGCGTTCCTGGGGGGCCAATATAAAACTTGCACTAGGGTACATAGCGAATGAGCTACGTCACTGCACGTACATTTTCACTGTTTTGTGGTTACGCACGGTGCAACTTTTTGGCTATGCAACTGACCGGGTGTGAAAGTGCCCTAAAAGGTCATTGTCCTCGTTGGCATGCTAAATCCACACCAAACTGCCCCCTAATGAGGGATGCTCCTAGTATGCATTACAGAATTTTCTAAAACCACTTCAACCCCCCAAGTAGTGATGTTTACTACGAGTAGCTAGGAGTACATAGCTACCCGTAATCAATATTCAAGTTAGATAGCGCTGCCGCCACCCATAGCCAATGCATTCCACGTGCTGTCCATGTACAGTAACCCCACTACTTCCTCCTTCAAACCCAGAGGTAGACTGCATGTGTAGCAAAAAGGAAAACGAGGCACTGTGATTGAAAAAGTGAAGTACCTTTAATCCACGGTTGGAAGACACATCAGGGTGAACAGTGGGGGTGAGAGAGGCCTGACAGCTGTTTCGCTTAAAAACAAAGCTTCCTCAGAGGCTTTCCCTTGTGTCTTCCAACCGTGGATTAAAGGTACTTCACTTTTGCAATCACAGTGCCTCGTTTTCCTTTTTGCTACAAATACAGTGCTTGTTTCTGAGTTGCACGTGTATGCATTGAGTACGGAATCCGGTATATCAGACCCATGCCTTTTTGTTGACATCTAGTGCCAGTCTTTTCTTTCATCTATTGTGCCAGAGGTAGACTGCATCAGCTATAGGCGGCAGCATAGGTAAGTTAAACACACCACAGCCCCCAGAGCAGGATCATCCACCAGGCAACCTAGGCAAGTGCTTGGGGCCTAGTGGGTGTCAAGGGGCCCCCCTGCCATCTTCTTTGACATCTCTCTTTTACTTCATACTACCAAAAGGGCCACAAGGGGGCCCCAAATGCACCACCTTGCCTAGGGCCCCAATACATCTTAATCCATCCCACCCAGGCATTTTTGCTTACGGGTAGCTACTTGAAGCAAACATCACTACCCCTGGCTGAGATCTAAGGATCCGCTTGCATTTCTATTATTTACATGTACTTGGGGCAATCAAGGGTGTGACTTAAAGGAACACTGCAGTGAAAAAAAAATTAAGATATAATGAATTGGTTGTGTAGTACGGCTATTTACTAGAACATTAGTAGCAAAGAAAATATTCTCATGTTTTTTGTTTTCAGTTATATGTTTTTTCTAACATTCCATCACTGCATCGTGACTGACAGTTGAGATAACAAGCTTCAGAAGACAGAGCTCTCTGCGACTTTGAAAGTTATGGAGCTCAATGGTTCATTTGCATAGATAACAACTGGAGTTTCTTAACACTTCGTGTACTGTATGTTAGTTCACATATGTAGCATTAGTTCACGTGATAAGCGAAGGTTTCCGCTCGAAACACGCACATGATCGCGTGGAAACATTTGCTTATCACGTGAACTAGTGCTTTTGGCGTGAAAAGCTCTGCGAGCGGCAGAGCGCATGATAACTACTGTGATAGGAGTTATCATGCTTTTGAAAATCAAACCCCAGGTGTGCAGAAAACGCATACAGAAAACCGACAGACGAGTTTGCTCCCAGCCTCTGCTTATTACACTCACCCTGTCCATCTCTGATGGAGCAGAACTGGCTCTGCAGACTTCAGCATCACTAAAGTACACAGCACTTGGGGAGGGGTAAAAAGGCTGGGGGTAGAGCAGCACTGTACACAAGAGCCTGCTGAACACTGAATAGGGACTTACTACAAATCTTTGTCTGCAAAACTTTGTATGTTTCCTTATCAGTGGCTGAGCAGATGCAGTCATTTGAACAGTTGTGCAGAAAGCTTTTTTCTCTCTGTGCCCTTAGTTGTCAGTCTCTCAGGACAGGGAAAAGAAACCTCTCTTTCCACGGGGCCCCCTGCTGCTTCTGGGCCCCCTGCGGCTGCATCCCTTGCAGGGTCTATTGTTACGCCCCTGGGCATGGACATTTTTATACTGCACTGACAGTAAACTTGTGACCTTTACAGTTCCTGACTTGTGGGGCCCCTTAGGCTACTTTTACGCTTTACAGAAAATTAAAAACGCATTAAAACGCAACAAAATGCAATACAATGCATTAACCCCTTCCCGACCGCTCTACGCCAATAAGTGTGAATGCGGTGACAGCATCAGGACTGCTCCACGCCGATTGGTGTGAACGGCCTTCTATGGGGCTAGCAGGAGATCGCGCATGCTGCAGCGCACGCATCCCTGCTTGGAAGGCGTCTATTTATATAGTACAGCGCTGCGATTTACGGCAGCGCTGTACTGGGGCACACAAAAGCAATCCGCTGTGATAGGCTTCAGCCTATCACAGCCGATCGCTGTAATTGGCTGACGGAGGGAGGGAGGGAGAGGGAAAAAAATAAATAAAAAATACAAAAATGTAATAAAAAAAAGTAAGGAGTAAGTTGAAAAAAAGTAAGTAAAAAAAGTAAGTAAGAAGTAAATATTTATAACAAAATAAACAAACATGCTGGGGGCGATCTGACCCCACCAACAGAAAGCTCTGTTGGTGGGGAGAAAATGGGTGGGAATCACTTGTGTGCTGACATGCACGGCCCTGCAGCGAGGCCTATTTCATGAAAAATGGCCTGGTCTTAAACACTGCGGTCCTCAAGCGGTTAAAATGCATCAAGTGTAAAGGGCCCTAAAGAGTTTGGGGCCCTGGGCAGTCGCCCAGTTTGATCCTATGAAAGCATCGGCCCTGTGACCAACCTGCAGACAGGTTCTGCTCTAATCTACAGCCTGGGTAAGCCATGCTAAGGGCTCGTAGCCTCAGCGATGACAACATAATACGAGACTAACGGCTTTGATGGCTTGTCGCTCACAGGAAGCGGTCGGCGAATGTCCCACGAGACGTTTATTCATGTGAACCAGTTGGGGCCACTTTCTCTCTTGCAGGGACTCCCACATTATTCACGCTCCCCCCTCCCCTCTCCTCCCCCTTGTCGGGCGTATCAGCGTTAGAGGAATGTCCCGAGCTGTGGCGGGAGCGGCGCGCTGAAGTCCCGGGGACATTATGCTAATGACATTACTCCATTTCTGGAAGCAGCGCTGTTTAAATATTCATTGACTTTGATTATAGTGAAATTAGGGCTAAAGCGCGAACTCAAATTGAGTGGAATAATGACAGTGTAAATAATGCATAGTCTCTAAATTGAAAACAGCAGCTTGTGTACGGCGTCACCCCCTTTGTCATGCTGCCATTTGTGTGGGAACGCCGCGCTTTGATCGCGACCGAACTCGGGAACGCGAGCGAGGGAAAAAAAGAGGCTCTATTATTTACAAGTTTGGGAAAATTTAAAATAATTAGGCGTAATATTGAGCAGCGAGGTGCGCTCGTTTCGCGGTTCCCCTTATGGCTGCTCCGAGACGCTAATGAAAGAAACCATTGATATTTAAAAGAGAACCGGTCACATATTGGGCTGTGTGCAACTTCCACACAAAACAGGTGATGGAGGCAAAGTTAATAACTATTACTAGCAGTTATTAGTAGTAATTTGGGGGCCCCTGGCACCCGATAAAACAGCAGACACTGGGGCCACCCACTGTGCAAACTGTGGCTTCAAATAGCGGTGTGCTTTCCCGCAAAATTATTGGTGTATAGGTTGGGGGGGGGGGGGGGTCTTTAGGGTTACAAGACCTCAAATAGCCAAGGACAGTGCTAGAGGTGTGTGGCCAAATCTTCCAAAACCGCACGTGGAATACGTCCACGTTTCGCCCCCTAGTGAAAAAAGCCCTTTATCCCTGCGATTTCCGTCTGTGTTTTTTGTATTTTTGCTTATTTGCAATTTTGCATTTTTTAATTTTTGGCATCCAAAGTTTCTTTTTTGTTTGTGGTTTCATGCAAGTTTTTGCATTCTGTTCCATGTGTACCATTGACATTACTTTATAGGAAATTGAATGTAATTAACTGCACACTTACCTGCAAATGTTCGCATTTGGAAAGGCGCATTTTGCATTTCCATAGACTTGCAGCATATTCGCTTTGCATGTCCGTTGCAGAAAAAAGCATCCACGTAGGCCGTTGTTTCTTTCTGCAGAAAATTTGAACAATTTGCACAACAATATGTGTGAGGCAGCGATGCGCTGTGATCTTCAATCAACTTAAGAAGATCACAAGATTAGAGGATACTGTCGCCGTGGGACCTTTCTGAGGATATTGGCGTGGGAACATTTTTTAAAGGTACAGGTAAGTATTTCTGGTTAATTAAGAATAATAAAGGACTTTTTTTCGTTGTTGTGTTTTTATTTCATTTACCCCTTTGTGGAAATGTGTAAGAGGTACTTTGTACCTCTATACTCATTTCGCCTGGGACCTTCTTAAAGGGGACTCCCAGATGCCACCATGAACCCCCTCAGGGAGTTGTCGCCCCCACTTCCATGGATTGGACAAGTGCTCCGGGGAGGAGGGGAAGGCTTGGCCGTCCTCTCTCCCGGAGCCCCTCCATATCATGGACCATGCAAGCTGGTATAGCTCAGGGTGCAAAGCCCCACTCAGCCGGGGCTCCGCATTCTGGCTGGAGTTACTCGTGGTCACAAGCTCGTGATGACCACCACTGTGCACAATCAAGTATAATACACAAGAACAGAAGACCCGTCCAAAGGCTTACAATCTAGAGCACATGTGTCGAACTCCAGGCCTGAAGGGCCAGATCCATGCCAGTGTTTAGGATGGACTGAGAAAGAGAGGAATGTATTATACCTGATGGACCACACCTTTCCTGACCCATCAATGCATTTGAGCTGTATCAAAAATGTGTGAGGATCTCGGCCCTCGTAGGACTGGTCTGACATACCTGATCTAGAGTGAAGGGGTAGTGTAACGATTGTGGAACTTTCTCCATGATCAGCGCACACCTCGTGCGCTGACACGGCGGAAATCCTCCACAAGCGTATAATTGCAGGAACCCAGCAAAAGGTGCTACGCACCCGTAGAGGGAAATTCCTGTCGGCAGATGGCGCTGCGGAGTGCAGAGGAGCCAATCCTCTGTACCTCCACAAATGCCAGACAGGAATTGTACAAAGCGCAGAACACAATCGCAAGGGAAGCGATTGCGAATGAGAACGAGCAAAGGGACATGTGTGTGCGCCAATCTAGTCGCCACCCCGCGACAGCGCACACACAACAGCAGATACGAAACAGAAACGCAACCGCAAGAAAGGCGATTGCCAAAAGTGACACAAGGCAGATCAGAACAGAATACGAGGATAGCAAAGGCACAGCAAATCATACAATGAGGAGATATGGAAAATAACAAACGCTAACTGAACGCGAACACCGCACTCATTTGCAACAGTGCACGCGTTCATGCGCGGTCTCCACATGATAAGCACAATAGAGACAAGCACGCCTAACTAACCATTGACAGACAAACATGTAACAGAGGACGCGAGCGCTTGCTTAACGGTTACCTCACCGAGCCTCCAGCAAGCGTTCGTAGCAGACAAGACAGACACACGAAAACAGGGACAAGCGAGAGATAGGATCCACAGCACTAGCGAAAGTGGCTAGCGCGATCCAGGAAGACAGAACAGAAGGATCCACAGTACTAGCGCAGGATGCTAGTGCGATCCAGGTACAGAGTAGCAGAACAGAAGGATCCACAGCACTAGCGCTAGGCGAGTGCGATCCAGGCAGACAGAGTAGCAGAACAGAAGGATCCACAGCACTAGCGCAGGATGCTAGTGCGATCCAGGAAGGCAGAACAGAAGGATCCACAGCACTAGCGGAAAGTGGCTAGCGCGATCCAAGGAGACAGAACAGAAGGATCCACAGCGCTAGCGCAAGATGCTAGTGCGATCCAAGTGAGACAGATCAGAAGAGATAGCTGGTAGCAACCGCTGCACCAGCTATACTCCATTCAGAGATCAGAACGATTTCCTGTCGACCACCGCTGGGACAGGACAATCACAACAGAACAAACAAAACAGATAAGCAATCCTAACAGCACTAGAGAAACCTGCCTAGCGCAGTTTCCAGGAATTACTCCAAGCTGATCTTCAAACAGAGAGTAAGGCTGACACTCCTCCAGGAGTGATTCACAGGAAGGAATCCTTATGACCAGCCAAGCATTGTGGGAAACACATAGTACTTATAGTGCACGCCGCCAATGAATGTGGCCAGGCAATATGTATGCAAATTCCTCAGCAAGCACAAGCTGCAAAACTGACAAAAGCTCTCCTTTCCAGAGTCCTGCAGCATGCAAACCTAAAAAATTGTCAAAAAGCTACCTGCCTGCACAGGCAGCTGAGCAGATCATTACAGGTAGTGACAAGAAAGGAAAGGGGTGCATTGAGAGGTTCTTGGAAGAGGGAAATAGGGTAGCGTTGTGGTGGGGTAGGGCTTCCTGAAGGGGTGAGTTTTGTGCGCTTGTTTGAAGGCTGTTGAAGGAGCGGGCAAGCCTGATGGGCAGTGGGAGAGAGTTCCAAGGTATGGGGGCAGTTATAGTGCAGTCCTGTAGTCGTGCATGTTAGTGTGCAGGGCCGGTTCTAGACTTTTTGCTGCCTGAGGCAAACTTGTGAGGATGCCCCTCCACCCCCCGAAAATGAACGCACAGCACCCGACAATTTGCACCGCAAGTTATAGCTGTGGTGAGCCCCCCAAAAAACACCCTCAGTATAGGTAGGTAGCCAGGTACAGTTGCCCCCAGTATAGGTTAGCCAGGTAAAGTCGGAGCAGGAAAAAATGCCGCATAGCTTCATATCAACTTACTGGCGCTCCACTGAAATACATTATTACCGTTAATCACCGTCCTCAAGCGCAACATTATGGCGCACAAGGTGACGGGAACAAATGGCGCACAGTGCAGCGCATTATGTCTTTTAAACACTATTTCGCGTTTTTTTGGAATTGCGAGTATAACAATTATTTTCACTTAAAGAGAGTCTGAAGCGAGAATAAATCTCGCTTCAGACCTCATAGATAGCAGGGGCATGTGTGCCCCTGCTAAACCGCCGCTATAGCGCCGCTAAACGGCAGTCCCTTCACCCCCAAATCCCCCTCCGTGCAGCGCATCCCCTCTTCTGCATAGAGGCAGGTCTAACCGCCGCAGCCCTGCCCCACACCCGTCTGTCAGCGCTTATCTCCGCCTCTCCCCCGCCCCTCTCAGTCTTCCTTCACTGAGAGGGGCGGGGGAGAGGCGGCGATGCGCCGCTGATAGACGCGACTGGAGGCAGGGCTGCAGCCGTTAGCCCTGCCTCCAGGAAGAAGAAGATTTACGACCAACTTGCGACCAAGTCTTGCGGGGGTGAGTTTGGGGGTGAAGGGACTCCCGTTTAGCCGCGGGATAGCGGCGGTTTAGCAGGGGCACACATGCCCCTGCTAACTATGAGCTCTGAAGCGAGATTTATTCTCGCTTCAGACTCTCTTTAAGTGAAAATAATTGTTATACTCGCAATTCCAAAAATACGCGAAATAGCGTTTAAAAGACATAATGCACTGCACTGTGCGCCATTTGTTCCCGTCACCTTGTGCACCATAATGTTGCGCTTGAGGACGGTGATTAACGGTAATAATGTATTTCAGTGGAGCTCCAGTAAGTTGATATGGAGCTATGCGGCATTTTCTCCTGCTCCGTCTTTACCTGGCTATTAACTCGCAAAATTGTGTTTTAATGCAATATTGCACTGTTTGTTTTAAAGCGTTTGAATTGGGAAATAAAGTAAAAGTGCTTTTACTGTTGTGCACAATAATGATATTGCATTAAAACATTATTTTGGGAGTTCATAAGTAAGGATTAAAACAATACACAGTGTTTTAAGTGAACTTTAAATGTTATACCCACAAAGACATAAAACGCTAAATAGCGTCTTAAGCACTTTATCGGCGGCTCCGTGCGCCATTTTTTCCCAACGCCACTTTTGGCTGTATGCAGGTAAAGTTGCCCCCAGTATAGGTTAGCCAGGTAAAGTTGCCCCCAGTATAGGTTAGCCAGGTACAGTTGCCCCCAGTATAGGTTAGCCAGGTACAGTTGCCCCCAGTATAGGTTAGCCAGGTACAGTTGCCCCTAGTATAGGTTAGCCAGGTACAGTTGCCCCCAGTATAGGTTAGCCAGGTACAGTTGCCCCCAGTATAGGTTAGCCAGGTACAGTTGCCCCCAGTATAGGTTAGCCAGGTACAGTTGCCCCCAGTATAGGTTAGCCAGGTACAGTTGCCCCCAGTATAGGTTAGCCAGGTACAGTTGCCCCCAGTATAGGTTAGCCAGGTACAGTTGCCCCCAGTATAGGTTAGCCAGGTACAGTTGCCCCCAGTATAGGTTAGCCAGGTACAGTTGCCCCCAGTATAGGTTAGCCAGGTACAGTTGCCCCCAGTATAGGTTAGCCAGGTACAGTTGCCCCCAGTATAGGTTGTCCTGGCACTCTCTTCACTTCCTGTTTCTGCCTGGTGCTGTCCCCAGACCTCTGCCGCCTGAGGAAGTCGCCTCATTTGGCATCATGGGCGGACCGGGCCTGTGAGTACGGGATGCTTGGGGTGGTTACGAGGAAGTTGTTACAACATACTAATAGATACTGTAAATTGGCTGTCTTACATAAATCTTAGAATGGAAAAGCAGAACAAAAAAAGGGCATATATTTTCAAAATAAGAAAAAAAAATTGAATATATTTGGCTCTTCAGATGTTTTGCTTCAACACCTGGAAGATCTATCTGATCGGATTTAATTCCTCATCAGCTATTCATCCCGGCACCTGGTACGTTGGCAGCGAGCGGGTTACATAATTGTAAACGAACGTGAAATGGTAAAGAAAAAAAAAAAAACAGGCATTCTGCAGGTATTTAAAAGGTCCTGATTAGCCGGCAGCAGGAAACCCTTTTGATGTGCGCCTTCTGAGCGCCACTTATCTTGAGTGAAATTGTAAATAGCGAAGCTAATTTTTATCTTATATAATTTTTAATCAGCCCCCTGGAATTAATCTTCTTTTCTCAGAGAAACCGGCTGCATCTCGAGTAAAACGCTCTCCGCGGTGGGGCGAAAACAGCGAAAATCGGAAAAACTTCTGAAAGAACTGCCGTTGTCACGCCTGGATGACGGTTTAGGACCTGCGGGCTCTTTGTGGTATTAGGCTTCGGAATTTACAAGGACAGCGATTGGAAACTGTGACTCTAAAGCCTTCTCAGGTACCGGCGTGTACTTTTCACCTCAATGTTTACCCTCAGAGACGCGGGATCAGCCGTTTGCTGCGGGTTTAATGTTATCACAGGCAAAGTCAAAATTTACAAGTCGAGGTAAAACGGAAGAAAACACGACAGTTTAATCCTTGTTACCAGTAATCTCTCCTCCCAAAACAAAAAAACAAAAACACTTTATGAGAACTGTGAGGTGTGTTACATAAAGGCACACTCCGCATTTTATCAAATATTGTAGGACAACTGGAGTGAGAAGACTATGGAGGCTGCCATATTTATTTCTTTTTAAACAATACCAGTTGCCTGGCAGCCCCGCTGGTCTGTTTGGCTGCAGAAGTGTCTGAATAACACCATAAACAAGTATGCAGCTAATCTGTCACATCTGACAATAATGTCAGAAACACCTGATCTGCTGCATGCTTGTTCAGGGTCTATGGCTGAAGGTATTAGAGGCAGAGGGTCAGCAGGGCTGCCAGGCAACTGGTATTGATTAAAAGGAAGTAAACATGGCAGCCTCCATGTATCTCTCTCTTAAGGCCCCATTGGAACTAGAACCGACCCTGGAAAAATGGGGTAGACCCTTCCACCATAGGGGGACTCGATGCATGGCGTGCATGGACTCGATATATAGTAAAGGAGGGGAAGCAGTACTCACCTCCCCATACAAGATTTAACACGAGAGTTAGCATCAAAAATCTTTAATTGCGTACTCTAAAAAAAATTGCGATGTGTTTCGTGGAACCAAGGCCACTTCCTCAGGTGGTAAAACAGGAGCAGCTGTTTTGTAATGGAAGCAAGCGTAGGCTATCATTTTTGATGATCAATCTCATGTTGAATCTTCTATGGGGAGGTAAGTGCTACTTCCCGTCTTTTTATTCAATTTAATTTTGTTTCAACCTGTTCAATCTGCATAGCATATATCTGATGGCCAAATCTGCTGCCCAACTGCCAGTGTATGGGAGCCTTTAAAGGAAACCTGAACTGAAAATTAAAAGTCAAAATAAACATACACTCGTCATACTTACCTCCCATGTAGTCTAATCATCAATCTCTGCCGCCTCTTCTGCGTCCCGTTAGTTCCCTGTGATCAATGGAATTCTCCATTCGCCATTACCCCATAACAGCTTTCTGGTTAGCAGACTGTTAAACTGTAATATTGCCCACTTGAGCCATAGGGAAACATGGACATTACCTTGCTCATCAGTTGTCATTTTAGTTATTACTGACAGCAACTGATATATTTCAGTTCTGACAAAATCTTGTCAGAACTTGAAGGAATACTTGTAAGAAGAAAATGATGAGCTTCTGAGAGGAACCAATGGCCAGGGAATGTGTCATATTCATTTGCAGGTACATCATGTGTTTATTTTAAATAATTTTACTTCAGGTTCAGGTTCACTTTAATTTGCCTAATTCCTGTGGAGGTTAAAGGGGAACTTCAGCCTAAACAAACATACTGTCATTAAGTTACATTAGTTATGTTAATTAGAATAGATAGGTAATATAATTTTTTACCCAACCTGTTTTAAAAGAACAGGCAAATGTTTGTGATTCATGGGGGCTGCCATCTTGGTCATGGGGGCAGCCATCTTTTTGTATGAAAGGAGGTGACAAGGAGCAGGAGACACAGTTCCAACTGTCCTGTGTCCTGATAACCCCTCCCAGCTGCACACACTAGGCTTCAAATGTCAAATTCAAAATGTAGAAAACAAAATTGCACTAAAACAGCAGAATGAGAGCAACAACATCATAAATCCCATCATGCTTTGCACAGCATCAGGGGAAAAAAGCCCGGGCAGTTTTCTTCTGTGCAGCTAAAAATGAGGCTTGGATAATAGAAACAAAGTTCTGATGCTGTGAAACTGTTAAAGAAACACCAAGCTTTTTTAGTGCTGCTGAGTCGATTTTTAGTCCGGAGGTTCACTTTAAAAAAAATACTAGGCAAAATGAAAAAAATGAAAAAAATGACACAATATTAAAAACTTCTGCCATTGATAACTTTTGAAGGACAAATACATTTTAAAAGGAGTAAACTGCAAATGTAATTCTTATTCATCGAATGCATAATGTGAATACTAAAGACAGAAGCTGCTCTGACATGGAACGTTTTCTGCAGACAGAAGGCGAGATAGAGAGATCACTTGATGATGAGGGATGAGAAATCTGTTGTGGTGTGACTGTATGAAAATGACGCCATCCCAGAGAGAGATCAAATATCAGCCTAACACTTTACAAAAAGATTTTAGGGCCATGAGAGTATAAAGGGAGATATTCTGATCATTTAAGATTAGGATTTATTGCTGTGGTTACCTAAAACAACTCTTTTTCTGAAGATTATAAAATAAAGGACCACTCCAGAGAAAAAAAGTAAATAGTTAAAATCTGACAGGACTGACAGGTTTAGGACTAGTCCGTCTCCTCATGGGGGATTCTCAAGGCCTTTTTTTGTTTTCCAAAGGATTTCCTGAATGGTCATTGCTAAGTCTAACTGCCAAAATCGTGTAAAAAAAAAAAAAAAAAAAGAAAAGAAACGCAAAAAAAAAAAAAAAAAACCAGAACCGCCACTCAGGTTTATTTTTATTTATTTTTTGTAATTTGCAGACCTGCCTTCCCCAGTGTTGACTGGGTGAACTAATATGTTATGACCTGTGCACCGGATATTTTTTTCCCTCTAGATGCCAAAATAGTGTGCAAGGCAGTAGGGAGGCTGGCTGGTATCTATTTTTGCAATGCGCTGGAAGTTCCTAATCGGCCACTGACTCACCGCAAGCCGCAGAATGCATGTAAAGTCCATAAGCAACAGAAAATGTAAATACGTTGGTGGCGTGCTTGCGTGGAACAAAGTGTTTAGCCAGAAATCCCATTGAGATACTTCCTGCCCAGCATGTAGTTGAAATTACCGTCACAAAGCAGTAGTATTTGAGTAACAACACCTGACTGACATTCTAAGTACTGGCATCACCCTGTGCCCAGATTTTTGTTGCTTGTGTGTGTGTTATGATTTTCCCCAGGGCCGGGCCGAGGCAGAGGCGAGAGAGGCACCAGCCGCAGGGCGCAATGTAGGTGTTGGGGACCCTGGGGTGCAATCAGTGTGTGACAGCTGGGGTGGGAGGGATGGAGGGGCGCACTTTGGTGTCTCAGCCTTGGGTGCTGGAGGACCTTCTCCCTGCTCTTTTCCCAAATAAAGATATTTTTGTTTTGCTGTTCAGTTCAGAGCACACATCTGCTCCAGCTCTGCCGCATTAACAACTCTGTTTCGCGAGGACTACATTTCACGTGCAGCCATATGTGCGGGAGATAAGTTGCATATTTATACGTGGCAATGGTTTTTTCTTCCATTTACATAAAAATCCCTTCCTGGAAGTAAGTGAGGCAGTGCGAGGCAGTAAGCATCTTTGAGATAACAGCAACACAACTGACAGGCCTGTGTTTCCTTCTGATAAATAGTCTCTCTTTGAATCCATACAGCAGAAAGCTGTTTGAAGCTCAAATGAGACGGATTTATCAATCACGCTACAAAGGAACCCTTCAATTCCTCTCTGCCAACTCCAGCCCGAAACGTCCTGTTTGTTCGACCAAATAAACATTGGCTGCTTCTTGAGCGTTACCTACTCCAGCTGAGTTTAAGGGCAGTTTACACGGTATGCGCAAAATAAATACAAAATGAACTAAGCGTAGCTTAAAGTGAAATTCCATTTTTGTCGAGAAATAAGTGATTGCTACTGATCAGCTTTACGTATTGTTGGGATGAATGCGACGTGGTATTTTTAAGAGGTGTACCTTTGTTGATGAGCACACAGTGACCCATCCCTTCCACCGAGATCCTAAGCAGTCTGGCAGGTTGGAAGAGTCCATGCTTCTGCCAGTTATTGATTAGTGCAGGTGGGGAAAATGGCTAATGAGACCTTCTGCTTTGTGCAGCTGATTACTCATGTGGGAAGAGGGTATACCTGGGCCATCAATACTAAAACACAAATTATGGGTCAGTGTAGGACTATAGATAGGGTTAGATAGCATTATCAGGACAAGGTAAGTTTTATGTTAGCCATACCACTCACTTGATTTGAAGTTTGATTTGATTCAACCCGTCAAATAGAAAAATATTTGCAAACGAGTACCTCGATCATTTGGTTTTGATCACAAAGAGGATTAAAAGTTGTGCTCCGGTAAATTGGCTCCACTACAATCAGCACAATTAAAAATCCCATCATGTTTGGTTAGTGCTACATTTGTGCCCATTTGTGCTGCTTTTGTTTGGAAATAATAGCACCACTTGTTTAGCAGACAATAACAGCGGCACATGGGCATGAAACCGGTATGGCTGGGCAGTGCTGTGTTTGTGCTCATTTGCGCTGCACAAATCATCATTCTATATTTTGTACTTTTTGAGTTGTTCAAATTTTTATAAAGTTCAAAAGGTCACTCAGCCCCCTGCAAAAGTTCAAAGGCTGAGTGACCTTTTGACCTTTACTGCCCTTAAACTCAGCTGGCCATTTGTGCTGGTTGGTTGAGATTGCTAATTCGTTGAGCTCCAGATAACCATGACTCTGCTGTACCAATATTTTAAGTAACACCCCTTTATATTACTTTATTTTTGTGTATAAATGCTTTTTAGCCATTCCTACTTTATATGCTTCTAAGTATATGTTACTCAGGCTTATTTATACATGCATTTTTATTTACAGAACTCACTGTGCTACAGCAACTGGTCCAAGTTTAAGAACCCCTTGAGCAGAATCCAAGTACCTCCTCCAGGCAGGGCCAGATTTAGCAACAGGCACACTGGGCAGGAGCCTAAAGACACCAGTGTGCTGATAGACGTCAGTCACAGGTTTCCAAACCTGCAAGCCATGCTGATGTCACCTCCCCCAAAGCATAGATAGCTGGATAAGCAGCATGGATGAGACTGCCAATGGAACTCTCCATACTTCCTAAAAACTGACAGGAAGCTCATCTGATTGGCGCAGCAGGGACAAGGTCCTCCAGCACCCAAGGCTGAGACACCAAAGTGCGCCCCTCCTTCCCTCCCACCCGAGCCGTCACACACTGATTGCTATTAGAGTAAGAGGGCAACAGGGCCCACAACCTCCCCAACACCTTAATATCTAGTTATCTGGCTTGCAGTCACTGCTATGTATCCCCTTTTCTTATTTCTTTCTGCTTCATACACAATTAGGAATGACAGCTGAATGAATTGTGTGCCCCCTCCTACACTGCGCCCTGAGGCTGGAGCCTCTCCAGCCTATGCCTCTGCCTGGCCCTGCCTGAAGTGGTATAACAATACCCCCTAACCCCCCCCCCCCCAATATTACCCCCTGACCCAGGTATTACTCACTCCTCTTCAGTGTACAAATGCCTTACAGCCAATCACAATGCAGCCTCTGTCCCTATCACATGACATGCAGGGGCAGAAGCTGCATGGTGATTGGCTGTACCGTGCTTGGACACTGAAGAGGGAAGAATACCCATCCCACTGCTAGAAGGAGGTAATTTATTATTATGTACAGGACCCCCCCTTCCCAAAATAGTCTATTGCTGTTCCTGCCAGGCGGTGTGCAATTTGTATGAAACTAGCAAGCAAGTTAGAGTTATTAGCATCTCACTGACCATCTCGTACTGAACTCTGCCAGTTTGAGTGGGAGATAATTTGCTCGACCAATACGGAGCTAGGATTTGAGAGAATGGTGAACCCAGTATAACAAGTCAGAACTCTTTACTGAAGAAAAACATGTAGAGATATATCATAAACCACCATCAGGTAATTAATGCAGCTTACTTAGAACAGAGAGTACAAGAAATAACAATACCATAGAGACTGCAGCACTTTACAGACAGTGACATCTTGTGGTTGCTTTACTATACTGCAGTGTAGGTAATTCTGTTGATACTGCCAACAGAGAACCTATCCACTCATCTTCAGCCATAAGCAGGCAAGCCTCATCAAGCAGGAGTCCCTAACATGCTTGGGGTTGAGGTGCATGATTTGCGCACAGCTCCTGTTGTTTTTGTAGTCATCCACATCCTCAGAACATAATTCCAAGTCCCAGTGGGGGGGAGAAAACACTCCAACCGGCAGACACACAAGGAAAAGACAGTGCTTAGTGTCGCAGAGACGCCACATTGTCAAAATAAAAGAGAAGACCATAATTTCATCCTATCCTATCAGTCTGTCAGGCAGCCGCATTGTAGACACAGACAGAGACTCTGATATCAAACAAATTGCAGGCCTTGTCAACTCCGTCTTGAGGGAAAATGATAGAATCCAGCACCCGTGATGGGAGAAATTGATAACAGAATAACAGGCAGGAAAGTGCTGCTTTTTCTCAATTGTTTGGAAAAATATAAATATCTTAAAGAAGAAAGACGTATTTGTATATCAGTGGTGTAATAAGGAGCTTCTGCAGTACGGCTTCACGATGTTCATTAAAACATAGTTCTGCCTTGCCTCCCTCCCGCTTTTCACAAAGCAAACCTGTGAGAAACTCAAGGGAAAAAGTTAGGTAGTTATCTTGGTAGCGGAAAACTTCTGTATCCTTCAGAGGCCGTTCCCATGTCCTCCTCCCGACTGCTAATCCAGCATTGGGGCCTTCTAGTCTAAAGCACACTACCCCAACCCTGTCCTCAAGGCCCACCAACAGTACATGTTTTGTAGGAAACCACAAACATGCACAGGTGAGGTAATTGGTGTCTCAGCAGAGCTGATTAACTACCTTTGTGGATTTCCACAAAACATGCCGTGTTGGTGGTCCCTGAGGACAGGGTTGGGGAACACTAGAAAACAGGTGTCAAACTCAAGGCCCTCTGGCAGAATGTGGCCCTCCTTGGCATTTTACTGTATGTAGCCCCATCGAGAGGATACAGTGTTTCTGGTTGAAGTATTTTCAGTTTGAGCCTGGGTGTAGCAACAACCCTCGTCCCCCTGCAGCAAAATTAGCATAGGGCATAGGTTCCAGCGCTGCGTCGTGTCTTTTCTGTTCTTCCCAGCAGCTGTGCAATCACGTGACATGCCTTTATAGCCAAAAGGTGGCCACTAATGATATAATTAGCTGAACGATCGACAGGGCCGGTTCTAGACTCTTTGCTGCCTGAGGCAAACTTGTGAGGATGCAACACCACTCCCCCCCCCCCCCCCCGATTTGGAATGATCGCACAGCACCCAACAATTACTCTGCTCTGTTTAATGTTCTCACATGACATGCTGCAGCTCAACAACACAATAGCACACTGGCTGGCTGTCAAGTGAAACACTGCTGCTCTCCTGCCTCCCCTCTCGTCACTCAGTCAGACTCCTCACACAGCACAACAAGCTGCTTTTCACCAATGATGACCTCTTCAGCTAATTTTCCTCTCGCTTCTCCTCCTACTCTGACTGCATGCTGTTAGTGTAAACAAAGTACAAACATGCTGCCCCTGTAATTTCTTCCGCCTGATGCAAGTGTTTCACCTTGCTTCATGAGAGAACCGGCCCTGACGATCGATTCTTTGTATGAACGATTGTAAATGATTGTTTGGGACCACTCATGAACAAAACAAATGCAATCAGAACGATGGGATTGAACCGAAATGTTCATGATTTCATTAAACTGATCGGATTGGTTAGAACATTAGTGGTCCCAAACGATCATTTACGATCGTCCATATGAAGAATCGTTCATAATCGATCGTTCAGCTAATTGTGTCATTAGTGGCCACTAAAGTGATGCAGAAGAGAGGATGTTCTTATCAGCAGCATTGGAGCAGGCAAATATTAAACTGCTCCACTGCACTATACTGCAGAAGGGAGGGAGTGGGGACCTAGCCCCGCCCCCTGCACCCCCCCCTTCCCATTGGTTATTACAGTTACTTAATAAATGTTAAATCTTAATAAACAAATGTTGGCCCTTTACGGGATTGAGTTTGACACCCCTCCTCTAGAAGTTCCTGCTTGTGCTCCCGCCCGTGACAGTCGCCGCACTGCGTAGTTGCAGAGAGCCACTCGGACAGAAAAAAATGAGGCATCTTATGCAGTGCGGCCACAACTGTTCACGGATGGCAGCGCAAGCTCAACAATGCCCATGTTGGTGAGGTTTTGGGCGTCCCAGTGTTTGATCAGTGGAGGTGAGGGGGGTGGGGCAGGTTCTGGATAATTCAGAGTCTGCCCTCTACTGGGGGTAGGAACCCATTTGGGGAACTTTGTTCCCTTCAGGTACACTTTAAAGAGAAACCGTGACCAAGGATTGAACTTCATCCCAATCAGTAGCTGATACCCCCTTTTAAATGAGAAATCTGTTCCTTTTCACAAACGGATCATCAGGGGGCTCTGTGGCTGATATTGTAGTGAAACCCCTCCCACAGGGCACAGTGTGTTGTCAGGACCATGGTTCTGACATCACGCTGTGGGAGCCTTGTTGCATTGTGGGAAATAACAGCTGTTTCCAACTGCCAAAAAAGCAAGCAGCAGCTACTTCCATTGACATCACCTGCCAGCAGTAAAAATATCACCATATGACAAGTGTCAGAATGTAAATCAGGGAGAGGAAAGAATTTACAATGGGCAAACACTGACTAAATCAATTATTTATAATTATTGTAAAAAAATTAAGCAATGTTGTTCATTACGTTATTTTAACCGGAGTTCCTCTTTAAGGTGGTCTCTATTATTATCATGTGTATTTGGATTACTTGCACAGATCCACCTTCTGATTTGCATACTGTATATCACAGGGCATAACATGAATCAGCGCTGACAATGCAGCAAACCTGTCACTTACCAAAAGATCTAGAAGCTCCTCTGTAAGTTCTGTGCCTTGTCATTGGTCAGTTTGTCTGCTCAGGAGCCATGAAAGGAGTTCAAAGACAGAGAGTCTGCAAAATGAACATGGAAAATACATGTCACACCAACTTAACAGAATCAATCATGTCCTCCTGCTCAACAATCCACAGCTGCCTGCAGAGAATGTTACTTGCACAGTGCTGATCCTGGGCTGTTAGGGAAAGTGCGCTGTCCGCAGTGCTGATCCTGGGTTGTTATACAGTATCCTGTGTGCACACTGTTTATTCTGGGGTCTTACAGAGTGCACTGTCCTTAGTGCTGATCCTCTGTTGTTATACAGTATGCCGTGCACAGGGCTTATTCTGGGCTCTTACAGAGTGTGCTGTCCGCAGTGCTGATCCTGGGTTGTTATACAGTATCCTGTGTGCACGTGTTTATTCTGGGGTCTTACAGGGTGTGCTGTCCACAGTGCTGATCCTCGGCTGTTGATACAGTATGCTCTGCACAGAGCTTATTCTGGGGTCTTACAGAGTGTGCTTTCAACAGTGCTGATCATGGTTGTTATACAGTATGCTGTGCACAGGGCTTATTCTGGGCTCTTACAGGGTGTGCTGTCCACAGTGCTGATCCTCGGTTGTTATACAGTATTATTATTATTATTATTATTATTATTATTTTTTATTTATATAGCGCCAACATCTTCCGTAGCGCTGTACATAGTACAAACAAATAATGGGGAACAAATATACATAAGAAATACAAGACACTGTACAGTCATGACATTGAATAGAATAAATACAGATACATACATAGTTGATATGTAGTTGGTACATATACATATGTTAAAATTACAGCAGTATGAGAAACACTAGGAGGAGGTCCCTGCCCTTGCGGGCTTACAATCTAGAGGGTAGTGGGGAGGAAACAAAGGGGAAGGAAACACCAGGATTAGTGGGTGAGCCAGTGTGCCTTCAGTGCTGCCTATAGCAAATTATAGGCTTTTCTGAACAGGTGTGTTTTCAGAGTACGTTTGAAGGTTTCCAGACTCGTGGCATGACGAACCGGCTGAGGGAGAGAGTTCCAAAGGAGAGGAACCGCCCGTGAGAAGTCTTGGATGCGAGAGTGAGAGGAGGTGACTAGGCTGGAGGACAAAAGGGTCTCCTGTGAGGAACGGAGGGTCCGAGCAGGGAGGTATCTGGAGATTAAAGAGGAAATGTATGGAGGCGACAGCTTGTGTAGAGCTTTGTATGCAAGTGTGAGAAGTTTAAACTGGATCCTTTGGGCAACTGGTAACCAATGGAGGGATTGGCAGAGAGGGGCTGCCTCAGAGGATGTAGAAGAGAGGTGGATGAGACGGGCCGCAGAGTTTAGTAGGGATTGGAGAGGTGCCAGTCTGCTTTTTGCCGTGCACAGGGCTTATTCTTGGCTCTAACAGAGTGCGCTGTCCGCAGTGCTGATCCTGGGCTGTTATACAGTATCCTGTGTGCACAGACCTTATTCTGGACTCTTACAGAGTATGCTGTCCGCAGTACTGATCCTGGGTTGTTATACAGTATGCTGTGCACAGGGCTTATTCTGGGCTCTTACAGCGTGTGCTGTCAGCAGTGCTGATCCTGGTTTGTTATACAGTATGCTGTGCACAGGGCTTATTCTGGGCTCTTACAGAGTACTCTGTCCGCAGTGCTGATCCTGGGTTGTTATACAGTATGCTGTGCACAGGGCTTATTCTTGGCTCTAACAGAGTGCGCTGTCCGCAGTGCTGATCCTGGGTTGTTATACAGAATCCTGTGTGCACAGAGCTTATTCTGGACTCTTACAGAGTATGCTGTCCGCAGTGCTGATCCTGGACTGTTATACAGTATGCTGTGTGCACAGTGTTTATTCTGGGGTCTTACAGAGTGCGCTGTCCGCAGTGCTGATCCTGGGTTGTTATACAGTATGCCGTGCACAGGGCTTATTCTGGAGACTCTTACAGAGTGTGCTGTCTGCAGTGCTGATCCTCGGTTGTTATACAGTATGCCATGCACAGGGCTTATTCTGGACTCTTACAGAGTGTGCTGTCTGCAGTGCTGATCCTGGGTTGTTATACAGTATGCCGTGCACAGGGCTTATTCTGGACTCTTACAGAGTGTGCTGTCTGCAGTGCTGATCCTGGGTTGTTATACAGTATGCTGTGCACAGGGCTTATTCTGGGGTCTTGCAGAGTGTGCTGTCCCCAGTGCTGATCCTGGGCTGTTATACAGTATCCTGTGTGCACAGCGCTTATTCTGGGGTTTTACAGTGTGCGCTGTCCGCAGTACTGATCCTGGGCTGTTATACAGTATGCTGTGCACAGGGCTTATTCTGGGGTCTTGCAGAGTACTTTGTCCGCAGTGCTGATCTTGGGCTGTTATACAGTATCCTGTGTGCACAGTGCTTATTCAGGGGTCTTACAGAGTGCACTGTCCACAGTCCTGATCCTGGGTAATTATATGGTATGCTGCTCACAGGGCTTATTCTTAGGTCTTGCAGAGTGTGTTGTCTGCAGTGCTGATCCTCGGCTGTTAATACAGTATGCTGTGCACAGAGCTTATTCTGGGGTCTTACAGAGTGTGCTGTCCGCAGTGCTGATCCTAGGTTGTTATACAGTATGCTCAGCACAGTGCTTATTCTGGGTTGTTATAATGGGCCTTATGCACTATAGTATCAGGCCCACAGTATGCTGAGCACAGTGCAGATCTCAAGTGATTATACTGTGTTAGTTGTGTGTACAGTGATAAGAATGTTATATGGTAGCAGAACAGTAGCAGAAAAGCACTGGGCACCAGGATATCAGCTTCCAGACTGGAATGCCTGAATGACCGCCGAGCTGCTGCTAAGTCAACAACGCGTTACCGTCAGACTTCTGCACAAACGCAGCAGAAGTAAAGGGGACCTTGCACAGGACGCCAGGAAAACATAACAGAAATGCACCCTGTATGTATTTAGAGACTTTAGCCTGTGTAGTTTCCCCCTCATTTGTGTCTAAGTAATCACTGTTGTAATTTGATCCCTCCCCGTGTCACATGACTGCCTATGGCAGATAAGCCCATTTGAAAGCACAGGCTGTAAACAATATGTCTGCTTCAAGCAATCAGGAAGTAGAAACTGCAGATTTATTTTAGGATTTGGATCAGCTGTAACAAAGGAATGTTTTTTTGTTTAAAGGTTATTATGCTGTTGTGTATCTTTTAGAGCAGAGAAGAGGTCTGAGTTCAGGTCCACTCTGAAGGACACATCCGGGATAAAAAAAAGAAAAAAACAAGATCTTTTTACCTGGGACTTCCTCCGGCCCCTGGCAGCCTATCTGTCTCTTGCCACAATCCCGCTCCCTGCCAGTTTCCTAAGGAACCCTCCGTTGCAGATGTCTTTTGCACCTTTCGGGAGCATTCTACACATATGCAGTACTTCTGCACCTGCGCAGAACGCTCCAGTCTTCACGATCGCAAGCGGCCCAGCCACCCGCTCGCGCAGGCACAAAATATACCGCACATGGACATTAAGGTAAGTGCCTGTTTTTAATATTGGGAGGTTGGAGCGGATGGCTCTTCCCGGCTCTGGCCACGCTTGGGGGGGTCGCCTGCGCCACCCAACCTCCCCCTCCGGGGTGCCGCTGTGGTTCCCAGGCAGTAAGAGAGCCTGGGACCCCGCGGCCCCTCCGGTTGTATGGGGGCATTGGGAATCCTCCCCGTGGCGCTCCTGGATAGTGCTAATGTAGGATGAACTAATTCCCACCGGGCGACCGCTTTGCGGTATTGGTTTTTTGTCCCTGCATAGTTTGGCATGCGAAAGCAAATGCATATTTGCATGAGCATTGCCTCATGAATAGCCAATTAGGCCAGATTTGCAAAGCCAGACTTGCTAGGGTTAAACTTGTTGTTTGAGCACGCATACATTTTCTCATGGAAAACAAAATATACCGGCCTGGCAAGTGCACTCCGGGACACCAACTGGATACAGAGCTGTGGGGAGGGACAGATAGGCTGCCAGGGGTTGGAGGAAAGCCCCCAGGTAAGTAGATCTTGTTTTTTGTTTTTTCTTAACTTGGACCTGTCCTTTAACAGTCATTGTTCAAATTTCTGTCCTCCCCTTTCCCCTTTTTCCAGACCTGTCTCTCTACCAGTGGAGTCATCCCCGGCTCCCCCAGTGTCATAGCCAGCCTGCCTGGTGCTAGCTGACACCCAGGAAGTGACTGACTAACACTGACATGAGACGCATTGTGACAGAACACGAGCTGGCTGCTGCAGCCTGCGCACGTGCCCTGCATCTCCTACATCCGGGAATCCTGATCCAACGCAAAGCCACCGGCCCTATAAATATTTATCTTACAGTAATGGATTCTCTCTGGCATACATATAAATGAAAGGGATGTGTAAATAGACGTTAAGGCAGGCGGTGGATGCGGGACTAAACGCGGCGTGCCGGAGTGGCGGGCGTCTGAAGTGCTGCCGAGGCATTATCCGGCAGTGTGAAGGGCAGATTGCTGTGAGGTAACAGGAATTCATTGTCTTGTCATTATTGATTTCTGAATGCTGCCTCTCATACGCATCTCCTCTTATCTGATGTCCTTCATTCCTGGCGGCTTGGAGATGCTGTCGGCTGCCAGATATAAATCAGGCCGGGAGATGAGCCATGCTCCGTTACCCATTGCGCACATAACGCCGTGATGGATCATGTGCCTGCCGAATAAATCACAGGCAATCGCCGGAGATCCCTCGTTGCGGGCGGAGGTGGAGGGCAGCACCTCGCGCTGCTGAACCATCGAGGGTTTCATAATGGGAAGTTGTAGTTCTGTGGTGAGGAGTACACTTGTTTGTGTACTTGTCAGGTACACCTGCTACTTACCCCGAGCGGGATCATCCACCAGGCAACCTAGACAGGTGCTTGAGGCCTAGTGGGTTGGGCCCACCTGCCACCATCTTTGACCTCTCTCACATCGGCTTAACAAAGGACCAAGGGGGCCCAAAATCTACTACCTTGCCTAGGGCCCCCGATACATCATAATCCATCTCTGTACTTACCCCACTGAAATAGAGAAAGATGTGCTCTATATTCTAATATAACAATTAGAGGCACCCATACTCTATGCCCACTGTTACAAGGCACTCTGTTTTGAACTGAGGAAGCGGGATCATACCCTTGAAACGCGTTGTTTTGAATAAAACATTCCTTCTGGAGTGGTAAGAGAATACCTCTTTTTTATGATTTTTATGCCAATAGAAAACTATTATTTAATACTCTGGGCGCCTCCATCCCCACAAATTACTTACAATTACCACTAAACTGACAGTACTGCACCATTGGGCCCCTGGCCTCTCTCTGCTCCGAAAAGACGGAACCCAAATTACAACAAAAACGGTGCATTCTGGCCGCCAGCAACAGCTAAAAGCCGAATTGTGTCTTACCTGCACTGTGCGACACTTTGGAGGGAGTAATTAACACCGGGAAATTAGCCACAGCAGGGTGAGCCATTTTTCTGATTTACCCTGCGCCCAATTTTCCCGGTGCCTTTTTTACATGTATGCGACTGCCAGGACCCCGGAAATCTATATGCAGGTATGCTGCCCTGTACATGTTATTGAGACACGAGGATAATATGGGCACCGGATGAAGCCCATACAGTATACTGTATATCGGTAATGTTACCTCTCACATTAACCATCCCCTACCTATGCCTAAAACTAACCACCTTACCAATGCCTAACACTAACCAACCCCCACCTACACCTAACACTAACATACCCCCCACCTAAAGCCACCATCCTTACTCACCGCAGCTAACCATAGTTGGGCTACTTAGTAGCCGAAATCCTCTGCTGCTAATTCCGATGCAAATCACTGTTGCTACCACCGTAAACTGGAAATCACTACCACTAACCAGAAGTCAGCAACACTACCGCTGCTAACCAGAAATCACCACTGCTACCACCCTGACCAGAAATCACTACCGCTACCACTGCTAACTTGAGTTTGGTTATATTTATATAGTACCTAAATTCCAGTGGTGGATTCACTGTTGCTACCAGCGCTAACTGGAGTTTTGTTACAAAGTTGCTGATCTCTGGCACCGGATTCACCTCTGCTAGTTGTAGCCAGAGGTTGGTTATATTTCGCTTAAGTTCGGCTCAAAGGCCAAATTACCTTGTTAGTGCCATCATAGTCCCAATTTACATTGTGGGCCTATGGCAGCGCCAAAATCCATGACCCAGGAGTGGGAAGGACATCTTGTCCCTCCACGCTGTGATAAAGATACTTTACGTGATTGATAAGATGTTCTCCCATCAACTTTTGCAAAGAGCTATCCCAATGTTGAAAGGCCATATTGGTTGAGTATAGCTTGGTGAATGAGCCTCTGAGGAGGTGGAGAGATAAGGATTTGCATACCTTTCCTATAAAAACATGGCCTTTTGCTGGTAAGAGTTATGGATTAGTGGTGAACTAGTCAGCACTAGGCTAGCACAAAGGTTTGGGTTTTTTTTTTAAAGAGGAATTTTAACCTAGGATTGAGTGTTATTCCAGTTAGTCACCAATACTCTTTACCCTTAAGGAATCTTCACCTTTTCTTGAATCATTCATCTCTGTGTCTTTGTGTTGTTGATTTTTTTTAAAACTCCTCCCACACTGTGATGTCAGGGCCATGGCCCTGACAGTTTCCTGTCTGTGAACCTCCTTGCATTGTGGGAAATAATGGCTGTTTCCAACTGTCAGACCGTTAAGCAAGCAGTATCTCCCTCTGTAATATAATCAGCATTTTAGCCTATCACATTGTTAGTGGGTGTTTTTATAGATCATGGTAGAGGATGACCTGCAGGCTCATGGTGGATCAAACAACATGAAAGAATTACACATCATTAATCATGTTGATCTATCTTCTACTTTTTAACTTTTCACTTTGCAATGTATTGATTTTTTTTTTCTCCTACTACTGTATTTCAGTTTCTCTTTCAGAGTAAACATAAATCCTCATACCATTCTCCTTCCATAATACACTACAAGCCATTCATGCAAATAAGCCCTGCTAGCCAATAATAATTTTTGCGCTGCTCCTACACATGGACTTTGATGCATGCCACAGCCAAAAACAGGTCAGCTACCTGATCTGTACAAGCTATGCTGTTGTGGCTGGTTTTACAACTGGCCAGGGCGTTTGCAGTGGGACCCCCATTGGGTCAAACCGCAATGCACAAAAACATCATTCATATGACCCTGCGGCAGAATATGCCGACAGGGTCATATGCATAGCACTTCCCCCACACGCCCCTCCCTGCGTTACGTACTTCCTGCTGGACAGGAAGTAAGTCACTGTGATTCCCGAATTCCCCGGTCAAATCCCTGTTGTTATACACATGCGTCGCACAGCCGCCACCAACATATTTTACATTTCTACGTCGCCCATGCTCACTTCCGTTGCAGCAGAAGTCTGACGATAACATGCTGTTGACTTTGCAGCCGCTCGTCGGCCAATCGGGCACTTCGGGTAAGTGCCGTGCATTGTTGTTGTGTCACTCTGTGGTAAAACAGGGTAACGCAATGCACACTTGCAAGGCAAGCGTAAAAGGGCCTCACACTTCAAACCTCTGTAAAAAGAGAAAACCTGAGTCTGAAATGGACGCATTCACACACTGTCATTAATATTTTCTGTGTCCCAGTATTTGTATGGCTTGGTTTGGATTAATATCTCCGCTATATACAGTGCTGCTGCTGCTGCAATGGTCTTCCCATAAGTCCCATATGGCACAGCGTGAAGATGAGCAGCGAGATGAAACACACGTAGCATATCACACGCTGTGTGTGTCTCCGCAAGCAGCTGCCATGTCCAGGCGCTCACTGTTTATCCTCGCAGTCTTGTTAAACAGACACAATAGCGCTGCATCTGCTTGCCTTGCCCAGAGTTCCGACAGCGTCCGATGGATGGGCTGCGTCTTGTCAGCCCCCCCGCTGGGATCGCCAGGTTCTATAGAATGGGAGCTTATCTGAAATGACAAGATGCAAAATTACTAAAAAAAAATACTGTACAAGCAGAAGGATTGTAGCTCTGAACTTTGCAATCTTCGTATTCTCAAGAGACAAATACATTAGTGAACATATTTGCTTCAAATGTTCACCCTCCCAATTTATTAAAAACCTTTTCCCTGTTTTCCTTTCTAGACAAAACAGAAGTTTGCCTTCTTAAAATATGCAAATCATCTATTTGTTGTCCCTGATAGCTTTTCATGTGTGGAGTAACATTTTTGCATCTCATGTATGGTGTAATGTTTTCAGCATTTCATGTGTTGGGTAACATTTTCTGCATTTTTGGATGGATAAAGGTTGCTGCATTTCATGTGTGGGACAACATTTGCTGTATTTCCTGTGGGTCACAAATACCTTCTGGCTTAAGAATGCAAACCTCTGTTTTGCGTAGCCTTTTAGTAAGAAGACTTTTTGGTCTCTTTCAGCCCCTTGCACACTTCTGGGAGTTCTGGTTCACCATGAGCTTGCTGGGCAATCTGTAACTCTGGGTGTTTCAAGTCCTACCCCACAGAGCCGCATTAACCACTTAAGCCCAACTGGATGAACATTCTCGTCCAGTTGGGCTGCGCGCGCTCCTGCGGGGTCACCCATGCGTGCTCCCGCACCGGCCGTAAGCCCAGCGATCAATGAAAGGGATTATAGATCCCTTTCATTGATCGAAGCCCCCCGCAGAAAAACCAACAGCGTTTTTCTGAGTTCAAAAATTTCCCCGTCTTCATTCTTCTTCCTGGGAGCGAGATCGATCGCTCCCAGGACTTTTTGACTGTGGCCATCTTGTGGCCAAATAGTAAAACTACACCCACATCCACTTTTTATTAAATAAAAACATTTTTAACATTTAAAATTAGCTGTTTTTACTCCCACACCAAAAATTACCCACACGCAATGTTTAATTAGAAAAAAAATAATTACAATCATAAAAAAAAACATAAATAGTTACCTAAGGGTCTGAACTTTTTAAATATGCATGTCAAAGGAGTATATTAACCCCCCTGGTGGTATAATTCCCGCGGCTGCGCAGCCGCGGCAGTTTTTTTTTCACCTTTTTCTTTTTAGCATGTAGCTAGCCTAGCGCTAGCTACATGCTTCCCCCCCTCCCCGCGGCATCCGCCCGTCCCCTCCGATAGCCGCCGGCGCCGCTTGCCCATAAGGAAATCCCGTTCTGAACGGGAATTCCTTGAGGGCTTCCATGGCGACGAACGGAGTGACGTTATTGACGTCATGGACGTCGTGACGTCACAGGGAGTCCCGATCCACCCCATAGCGCAGCCTAGCGGCGATTGGCCAGGCCTGTATCCACGGCGGGTAGCGGCGCATCGGCGGCAAGCGGCGGCGATCAGACCAAACACGCAGCTAGCAAAGTGCTAGCTGCGTGTTTGAAAAAAAAATTATGTAAATCAGCCCAGCAGGGCCTGAGCGGCACCCTCCAGTGGCTTAGCCCGTGTCACACACGGGGCTACCGCCAAGGAGGTTAATATATTTTTTTAAATTATGGGCTTGTAAACTCTAACCCTGTACAGGAAGTCACGTCAGAGGCTTGATAGAAGAACTTCCACGCTGGAGCGCACGGAAGGTATGTAACTGCCGCTGCCCGCCGCCTGTATACCCAAATGTATTGATGCTGCAGGGGAGAGCCCAAGGTGAGGGAGGGGGGGGGGGCACCATTTCCCCTCCCCACCGAATGTGGCCATAGCTCTCCCCTCATGCTGCGACCCCTCCAGCCCCCCAAAACGGCCACGAGCGGGCCCAAGGGGGGGGGGTCTGCTCAGAATTTCTGCAGGGGGGCCCGGTGGGGCCTAGTTACGCCCCTGGAAGTATGTCACTGGGATTCCCGTCGTTCCGCACATATATAAAATTACTGCATTGCCCATTGACCTTAAAGTGGACCTGAACTCGGAACTCCTCTCTGTTCTAAAAGATACACTACAACATAATAACCTTTAAACAAAAAACATGTATTTGTTACAGCTGATACAAATCCTGCAATAAATCTGCAGTGTTTCCACTTCCTGATTCATGGAAGCAGACATATTGTTTATAGCCAGTGCTTTCAAATGGGCTTATCAGCCATCTCTGCCATAGGCAGTCATGTGACACAGGGAAGATCAAATTACAACTTGTGATTAGACACAAATGAGGGGAATTACACAGGCTTAACTCTTTAAAGTGAACCAGAGATGAAGCACCCTCATGTATTTTACCATATATATCAGTGGGGACATTAGAGAAAACACCTACCCTGCTCTCTGTTTCACCCTTCACCGCTCAGCCTGCTTGTTATCAGCCCTGATAAAATCCCTGACTGATCATTAAGTCTGGCTTTGCTCAGGAATCATTATAGCTGAGACTATCTTTTCTGATGTCTTTTCAATCCCAAGCTTGCCCCTTTGTGGCTCCGCTATAAGGACTCAGCTATAATGATTCCTGAGCAAAGCCAGATTGAATGCTCAGTCGTTGGATTTTATCAGGGCTGATAACAGGCAGACTGAGCAGTGAAGGATAAAACAGAGAGCAGGGTAGGTGTTTTCTCTAATGTTCCCACTGATATATGTGGTAAATACATGAGGGTGCTTTGTCTCTGGTTCACTTTAAATACATACAGGATGCATGTCTGTTATGTTTTCCTGGTGTCCTGTGCAAGGTCTGACGGTAACGTGTTGTTCACTTTGCAGCAGCTCAGCAGTCATTCAGGCATTCCTGCGCAGCGCGGTAAGTGTACGAGGTGCCATCACCTTGCATTGTCGCTGCGTTACTCTGCGGCACAATAAGGTGATGCAACGCACATTTGCAAGGCAACAGTAAAAGGTGGTCTAAAACAGAGAACAAAAGTTTTCAACCAAACACAATGCTTTTTCTTAAAAAAAAACAAGCCGCCTACAGACCAGCTCTTGTTAGAAAGTATCACAGCAAATTCTCAATATGTTTTCTATGATCTGCAAACCGTCAAGATGCCAGGCAGAATCTCTTCGGAGTGTGGCGTCTCCCTGCTCGCTGCCCCCCCCCCCCCCCTGGGGGCCGGCGTCCGCTCTCGTGCAATGAGCACGTCTCTCGAGCTGTTAGCAAACACTACAAGTGACACGGCCAGATGTGTGAGCTTTATGCTAATTTCGCGGTGCCAAGCTCTCGGTCACCTCCAGGACCAGCAAAATGTGACAGTACGCCGCAGAAGCCTTCGCCGCTGCGGCTAATTTCCTCCGACAGCTCGGGGTGTCTTCGCACGAATCACACAAGGAGCGTACGCGCTCGACGCTCCCAGGCCTTTTGCAAGCATTTTAATTAAAGGTGTGATTCTGCAAATATATTCTAATAATTCTTCGCAAATGAACTATTTTCTAGAGGGATTATTGTCTTCGCGAAGGCGGCAGCGCAGCTCGGATAAATGTGTGTGCTATTTATGTAATACAATTATACTCCTTATCTTAATATTTAGAAATATATTTTAATTACGAAAAGTCAGAGGAACTAAGCTCTTTTTAAATTGCTTTTGTTTTGGCTGGGTGACTCGTGAAGGCAGACAAACATTTTAAAACTGTAACTGCAACTTGTGGACAGAAAGCATGCCGAGAATCACAAGTGGAAGACAAATTTGCCAACCTTTTACCTTCTTGAATTTTTTAGCAGTATTTTTGTACAGTTTAAATGGGCGTGTTCATGACCATGGTAGGAAAATGGGCATGTCCATGACATGGTGTGGGCGGAGCGAACTGTAATGTAACTCTGAGGCAGTGGGACAGAGTTTCTCCCAAAACACAGATAGGCAAAGTGACCCTAAAGGTAATTAGGCAATGTTGACCAAACACATAAAATAGCCATGTTCCCACAATGAAATGGGAGATTTGCATCATGGATGTCAGTCCATGACATGACTATGTACTCTGTAAAGTGCTGCAGAAGATGCAAGTGCTACATAAATACAAAATAGTGATATGGCGGGACATTAGACTTTAACTATGGCCGGGATTAGATTATTTGCTCCGCCAAGGACATGACTACATTCTATGTAAAGTGCTGCCTTAGATGCCAGTGCTATATAAATCCAAAATAATAATATCGTAGGACATTAGACTAGGACTATGGGGGTGGGATTAGATTGTGCACAAAAACTGCAGAAGCTGCTGATGCTACAATATTAGCACACCATTTAATAACCGTGAGCCCCCAAAATGCCAAACGCTGCAACAATAACCCCAAAGTAGCAAATGCAGTCTCTATGACCATCAAATAATAACTGCAGCAACCGTTACCTCTGACACATGAACTGCAATAACCGTTACCTCCGACAAATGAAATGCAACTACCGTTACCCCTGACACATGAAATGCAGCAGAAAACGATTACTCCACTCTGCAAACGGTAAATGAGGCAAACATTACCTTTTGCAGCCACAGAGTCCCACAGCTGGGACACCCGGCAGCCAAAAGTGGGACATAACCTGGGACACATTGCAGCCTGGGACAGGGGACCCTGAACCTGGGACGTTTCCCAGGTAAAACGGGACGTCTGGTCAGGGTAAACCGGTATATTAGAGGCAGATGATCCGCACAATAGCCAGGCAACTTGGAGTATTTAAAAGGAAAAATATATGGCATCCTCCTTATCAGAATCGAAGAAGTGCAGTTTTGCACAATGCCCAAAATTAATATAAACCTTTATTGAATCAGATAAAAACCAGTACACCAAGATAGCAAACATGTTTTGGATGTACACTGGTCCTTAACATGAGCCCAAGGTGAGAGTAAGATGGAGGCTGCCATATCTACTTACTTTTCAACAATACCAGTTGCCTGGCTGTCCTGCTGATCTATTTGGCTGCAGTAGTGTCTGAATTACACTAAAACAAGCATGCAGCTTGTTCTGAGTTAAGGTCTGATTTAATTCTGTCACGGACAGCAATAAAGCTCCAAAAGCTATTCTTAACCTTTTCGAAATTCTTCCAAAATGAAAATACCATATATACTTGAATACAAGTCGACCTCGTGGAATTTTTTATTGACTCAAATATAAGTCTACCAGCAAAGTTAATGGCTGCAGTTGGGCGTCAGGAGAGGTTAATGACTGGCGCCATTAAACCCCTCCTGTCCCTTAAGTGCAGCCAATACCTCCTCCAGGCCCCCAGGTGTTGCAATCATTCACTCCCTTTTACACTGCCCAGTATTTCCCCCCTGCCAATTTTATTGTTAATTGTTGTGGCCAGGACTTTAAGACCTGTGTTTTCTCTGCATTTCCTTTCCTCGAAGTATCACTTACCACTGGGTAAATTGCTGCAAATGAGAATGTCACTATTAGTACACACATTACTCAGTGTGCTCAGTGTTGCCCATGACTTTTGTATAAGTCGACCCCTATACTTTTATGAAGTGAATCAGACCTATATTTCTAGACTTATACTCGAGCATATACAGTATGTTTTTCTCTGTACAAAACAAAAGGAACGTCTCTGCTTTTGTCTGACTGCATGCTTTATCATTCCTCGCTTTGAAAGGGGTTCTGTGGAGTCCTGCAATAAACAAAAACAGACATTTACCTGGGGCTTCTATCAGCCCCCTGTAGCTGTCATTTCCTGCACCGTCCTCCTCCATTCACTCGTTCCCAGCTGCCGGTCCCGGTCTAATTACGCGTGTCACACGTCTGTGGCTGCACGGCTGTGGCCGCGCGCTAACACTTACGTCTCCGGTAGCTTACTGCGCAGGCGCAGCACAAGAAAACCTCGTACTCCGCCTGTGCACTAAGCTCCCGGAAGACGCAAGCGGGAGCGCGCATTATTCGTCTTGTTAGACTAATAATTGACTGGTGCCGGCGGCGGGGAACGGGTGATCGGGGGAAGACGGTGTGGGACATAACAGCTACAGGGGACTGATAGAACCCCCAGGTAAGTGTCTGTTTTTGTTTATTGCAGGACTCCACAGAACCCCTTTAAGAGCCCTCTGGCTGCTCCTGAATGGCAGTTGACAATCGGAGGTACACAGGGCACCAGAAAACGGCGGTCTGAGAATCGCGTTTGTTTATTCCATTCTCTGAAGCCGCATTTCTGCAGCGCCGTCCCCTGCTAGAGATATTTATACGGTAGTTTGTGGTTTGTTTGTTTTTGTCTAGATCTAGAACAAGGCTAGGAAAGCGGTAACTTCCACACTTCCCCAGTAGCGTTAATTCTGCAGTGGACATTATTAGTGGAACACACGCTGCCTCTCTCCTCGCCGTTCTTAATGCATTTCCATAACACGCAGGAACAGATGGACGCGGAACACCACCTGACTGTTTTCACTTGATGTTATTGTATTTGTTCTCAAAAATGATTCATTTGGTTCTTGAAGCTTTGTAAGCAGTTTCTAAGCCCCGAAGGCCTCTGGGTTGTGTTTGATTATCCTTCTGTTTACTGTGAGCTGTGTTCTCGCACAACAGATCTGCGATCTCCGGGATTATCCCCACCATTGTCTGCTTCCCAGCCACCCACTCAGATACTTTACTTTTTCTCATTTTGTAAATCCCCATGTGGCAAGCAGCAGCCATCTTGCTAACCAGATTGGTTGATAAATCCCCATAGTTAAGGTCAGATATCAAGCAGGTTCTCGAAACGCGCGATGCTCCAATGGAGCAGCGAGACTTTTAAGGCATATATGTTTTGTGTCTGAGGCCGGGAGGAGGGGGGGATCCGTCATGTAGCCATTACCGTACATCACTGATAGCGTGTCTCTGCTCCCCTCCACCAACAATGCCGCAGGCAAGACACAATCCAGATCTGCCAGACAGAATGTATTATGTTCTTTCTCCACTATGTACAGTATATGTACTATGTCTTTATTTTTTGTCTTTTTTTGTTAACTTGCCTCCTTCTTATTATATTTTTTTTCCTCTTCTCCCCTTTCTTTCTTTCTCTCTTTTCTTTCTTTCTCTCTTTTCTCTCTCTTTTTCTTTCTTTCTTCCTTCCTTCCTCCCTTTATTTTTTCTTATTTGCTTTTCTTTTCTTGCTTCCGTCTTCCTTTTTCTCTCTCTTCTGTAAATTTGGACTTTCTCTCTTTTGCCCTTGCTCCGTCCCTCCCTCCCTTCCTCCCATCCATTCTCTCTCCCTTATTTCCTCCCTCCCTCCATCCTCCACCCTTCTTTTCTTCTTCTCTCTCTTTGACCTAGTGCACGCCGAGCGATTTTGGTAGTGTTTTTAGAACCGCTTGCGGATGTGGAAACGCTTGGGTAATGTATTTCAATGGGCTGGTGCACACCAGAGTGGGAGGTGTTTTGCAGAAACGCATACTCCCGGGCTGCAGCATTTTTTGGATTTCGGAGGCGTTTCTGCCTCCAATGTTAAGTATAGGAAAAACACAAAACGCTTGATAAAACGCCAGATCAGAGCAGTTTTCCAGGCGTTTTTGTTACAGTAGCTGTTCAGTAACAGCTTGACTGTAACAATATCTGTAATCTGCTACACATAAAAACCTACACAAAACCGCAAAACACTAGCAAAACGCTTCATAATAAGAAGCAAAAAACTCTTCAAAAACTGCTAGCATTTTGCGGATCTGCTAGTGGTTTTTGGTGTGCACTAGGCCTTCTTTAATTTTGGACTTTCTCTCTCGCCCCTTGCTCCTTCCTTCCCTTTCTCCTTGTTTTTTTCTCTCTTTCTCCTAGTAAATGTTATACTTTTTCCCAAACTTACACAGATAAGTTAATTGGCTTCCCCCTAAAATCGACCCTGGGCTACAACACATACACTACATGCTACATAAACATATGACTATTATAGGGATTAGATTGTGAGCCCCTCTGAGGGACAGTTAAAGAGGAACTCCAGTGAAAATAATGTAATTTAAAAAAAGTGCTTCGTTTTTTACAATAATTATGTGTAAATGATTTAGTCAGTGTAAACTCATTGTAAAATCTTCCCTCTCCCTGATTTACATTCTGATATTTATCACATGGCGACATTTTTACTGCTGGTAGGTGATGTCACTGGAAGTAGCTGCTGCTTACTTTTTTGGCAGTTGGAAACAGCTGTAAACAGCTATATCCCACAATGCAACGAGGTTCACAGACAGGAAACTGCCAGGACCATGGTCCTGACATCACACTGTGGGAGGGGTTTCACCACAATATCAGCCAAACAGAGCCCCCTGATGATCCATTTGTGAAAAGGAATAGATTTCTCATGTAAAAGGGGGTATCAGCTACTGATTGGGATGAAGTTGAATTATTGGTCACACTTTCTCTTTAAGTGACAAGATAATATACTCTGTACAGCGCTGCGGAAGATGTCAGGGATAAATACATTTTAAGTAGTAATAATAATGCTTTTTCTCTCTCCCTCCCTTTTTCCCATTTTTTTTTGGATCAGCTGAACTCTATTTAAAGCAAACCTTCGCTTTAAACAAACTTGATGTGTGCCCGTGCTAACCAGTCCTAACTGTCAGTGTGTGGTTGGTTTAGGAGATCAGCAGATATACACACACACAAAAAAAAAATAAGAAAAATAAGAAAAAAAAAATGAATGCTAGCCATTTAAACCACTATGCCCTTAGGAACTTACATAAAATATTACGTTAAGCCCGGGGTTCTGCTTTAAAAGTACACAACTCCAAACAAGTCTTTCTGCAGACAGCAGCCCTCAGCAGCTCTGACATTACACGCTTGCTCACTGTATCCGCTGGAAAAACAATTGTAAGATCTCTCCCTTATAAATGGCAAAAGGTGATTTTGTTTGTTTTTTAAAGTCGGCTGTACGCCAACCAATCTGACAAGGTGAGACCTTCCGCTCTCTGCATCTTGACATGTTTTTCCCGCTCTCAGAAAAACTTTACCAATGTCACCACGGCTGAAACCGAGTCCAGAGAGAGAGAGACAGTGTTATATGATTGCTGGGAATACTGATGCTCATAAACAAAAGCAGACTTTTACAGAAACTTGGGAACCTGTTTATAAAGGATGCTGAAACTCAGGGCCGGATTACCGACCAGGCAACAAAAGCAGTCGCTTGGGGCCCCATTCAGAGTCAAAGGGGCCCCATTAGCACATAAACCAGCCCTTGCCATCCTGTCAGCGGTGGCTGGATGGTATAATGGTTAAAGGGACTCTGAGCAGTGCAGTAACTATGGAAAGATGCATATAATTTTAAAGCTCTCTTTCTCCTCTTTCCAATGATATATAAACAGCTGCTCTATGCCTTTTAGTTTTCGATATTTTCGCAATTGAAATCGCGGCCACAGGACGACTTTTCTCCAAAGTCAGCGGTGGCTGGATGGTATAATGGTTAAAGGGACTCTGAGCAGTGCAGTAGCTATGGAAAGATTCATATCATTTTAAAGCTCTCTTTCTCCTCTTTCCAATGATATATAAACAGCTGCTCTATGCCTTTTAGTTTTCGATATTTTTGCGATTGAAATCGCGGCCACAGGACGACTTTTCTCCAAAGTCAGCGGTGGCTGGATGGTATAATGGTTAAAGGGACTCTGAGCAGTGCAGTAACTATGGAAAGATTCATATCATTTTAAAGCTCTCTTTCTCCTCTTTCCAATGATATATAAACAGCTGCTCTATGCCTTTTAGTTTTCGATATTTTCGCGATCGAAATCGCGGCCACAGGACGACTTTTCTCCAAAGTCAGCGGTGGCTGGATGGTATAATGGTTAAAGGGACTCTGAGCAGTGCAGTAACTATGGAAAGATGCATATCATTTTAAAGCTCTTTTTCTCCTTTTTCCAATGATATATAAACGGCTGCTCTATGCCTTTTAGTTTTTGATAGTTTCACGATCGAAATCACGGCCACAGGACGACTTTTCTCCAAAGTTGGCAGCTCGATTCAGCACAATGCAATGAAATATAAGGAACCCAGGGGGATATAATTACAAACATCATGCTGGTAGGTGTGAGGATGTAATGAATTAGTTGTGGGTATGCTTAAAGGCAAATCCACAGGCACTGCTTGGAGTCCCTTTAAGGGCTCTGCCGCTGACACAGGAGACCAGGGTTCGAATCTCAGCTCTGCCTGTTCAGTAAGCCAGCACCTATTCAGTAGGAGACCGTAGGCAAGTCTCTCTAACACTGCTACTGCCTATAGGGCGCGTCCTAGTGGCTGCAGCTCTGGCGCTTTGAGTCCACCAGGAGAAAAGCGCGATATAAATGTTATTTGTCTTGTCTTGTCAAATGATGCCGTGCGCTGCTGATTGTCTTCAGAGCCAGGCTCTCCTCCTAGGTCCCCCTCCTGCTACTGTGCGCTCTGCCGCTGCCCACTCTACCCTCCCTTTCCACAGAGAACCACAGCTGCAGCAAGAATGATAGCAGCAGATGGCAAACGCTCACTCACCTATCCATGATCCAAGCAATAGAGATCCCGTCATCTGAAACCCATCTGTCTCTTCTACAGTGCAGCCGCTCGCTCTGAACTTCCTGATTCTCAGATCAGACATGAAGTAGGAAGTAGTAATAGTAGTAGTAACAGAGCGGCAGCACTCTAGAGGAGACAGATGGGCTCCGGATGACGGGACCTCTATTGCTTGGATCGCAATAGGTGAATGTGATTCATCTGGTGCTGTCATTCTCCCCCACTGCGGCTGCCTTCTCTGCTGGACTATCGTATTCACTGGGATGGAGGCTGCATGGTGGCTGTCTAGTTTGGGAGGAAATTGGTTGTTCGGTGGTGGGAGTGGTTATGTAATTCTGTCTGGGGAACGGCTTCCGGTTTGGCGGTGTCCAGAGCTTTCTGCTATTGCCAGGCTGGAGATGCAGGGGGAAAGTGCTGCTGCTGTGATATCTGGCGCCCTCTTCACAGGGGTGCCCCAGCCCCTGAGTGCAAATGTCCCAGCCATTCATCTCTCACTCTGCATTTTGCCGCTGCTATTCCCTGCATGTGCACCCACAGAGGAAAGCGTGCTGTTGCCCATAGCAACCAGTAGCTCGGCTGCCCGGTGTGTGCGACATATTGCTGTGCAGCTGCATCTTCTGATTCTATTACGACATGATGGGGGGGCCCCATTTAGCCTTAATCCGGCTCTGCTGAAACTGTAACATTCAGAATTGATGCACCATGCATACAGCAACATAACATTTACAACAGTCAACAACAAGACTGACCGAGGTGAGGATTTGTTCCTGTTCCAGTCTAAATCGCAACTGAGTTTACAAATGTTTTTCTAGCCCTGCGTAGGTGGTCAGTGGCAGAACCTGTTTTCCTCTGCACAGAAGCAGATTAATTACCATATATGCTCGAATACAAGTCGACCTCGTGTATAAGTCTACTCCAATATTCAACCCTCTTAAGCTGGAATTTTTTACTGACTCAAGTATAAGTCTACCCAGCCAAGTAAATGGCTGCATTTGGGCGTCAGGATAGGTTAATGACTGCACTGCATACAGTATTGCCGCCATTAACCCCTCCTGTCCCTTAAAGGGAAGGTCCAAGCAAAAAAAAAAAATGAGATTCACTTACCTGGGGCTTCTACCAGCCCCATGCAGCCATCCTGTGCCCTCGTAGTCACTCACTGCTGCTCCAGTCCCCCGCTGGCAGCTTTCTGACCTCGGAGGTCAGGGCCAAATTGCGTACATTTTTACACATTCCCTTTAGTGCAGGAACATTAACACATACATTTTTACGCGTTAGTGGTGAAACGCGTACATTTTTGTTCCTGCACTAGCTGGAATGCGTAAAAATGTATGCAATGTGGCCCTGACCTCCGAGGTCAGAAAGCTGCCAGCGGGGAACTGGAGCAGCAGTGAGTGACTACGAGGGCACAGGATGGCTACATGGGGCTGGTAGAAACCCCAGGTAAGTGAATCTCATTTTTTTTTTTTTGCTTGAACCTTCCCTTTAAGTGCAGCCAAAACCTCCTCCAGGCCCCCAGGTGCTGCAATTATTCACTCTCTTTTACACTGCCCAGTATTTCCCCCCTGCCCCTTTCATTGTTAATTGTTGTGGCCAGGACTTTAAGACTTGTGTTTTCTCTGCATTTCCTTTCCTCGAAGTATCATTTACCACTGGGTAAATTGCTGCAAATGGGAATGTCACTATTAGTACACATATCACTCAGTGTGGTCAGTGTTGCCCATGACTTTTGTATAAGTCAAGTCAACCCCTATACTTTTATAAAGTGAATCAGACCTACATTTCTAGACTTATACTCGAGCATATACAGTGGCTGAGGGCAATCAAAACTCTAATACCTGGCTTTGTTTAAAAGAAAAAAAATATATATACCTGGCCAACTTTCTGAACTACAGGATTTAATGTGCTTGGGTAGGTTTGTCTGTACTCTCCTACCTTCTGAGCAGTATGGGTAATAGGACAAAATAGAGGCGCCAGGAAGAAAAAAATACATGAAAAGCAGTTTAAAAATGGGAGGTAGTGGTGAACTTACTTCCCCACTGAATACTCGAATTGTCCAATTCAGGCAAATTTTATTGTATAGCAGGAGAAATTGACAGCGCTTTCAGACAGAGGCTGTACCTGAATTAGATATTTGCATGATGTGCAGAGCTCCAAAATATGGACAAAATTACACAACATGCATTCAAAACCGGCACAGCAAAGGAGGGTGCTAGCTCCAGTATAAATAATATGTGCACAAATTATTCCCTACTAGACTTCCGCCACAGAGATGACGAGTTCTCGAGGAGAAGACCTACCGCTAGTCTAACAATAAAAACATAATTTTTCCTAGTGCTGCTAATCATAAATGGTATACACATTTCTTTAAACAGACATCATTCGGGTACAGCCTCTGAAAGCGCTGCCAATTTCTCCTGCAGTACAAAATTAACATAAGTATACTTTTTGCTAGCTGCATTCATGTGCTTCAATCTGCAACCAAGTGATTTGTATTCAAGGCATATATTTTACCCCAGTGGGGCTCTGCATACCTCTGTTAGCTTTCATTTCAGTTGCAGCTTGGAGCGCTGTCACTTGTTTGATGTCTGAAGAAATGTTATTGTATAATGCACAAAACAGTGCAACACGTTTCACAGGTATTTCACCTGCTTCTTCAGGCAATTACCAGAATTAACTGATTACAAGCTCTTAGCAGGCATGGGCATTGCTCCAGGTAATTGTGTGAAGAAGCAGGTGAAATACCTGCGAAATGCGACACACTGTTTTGTGGAGTATACAATAAAATTTGCCTGACTTTAATGGGAAGGTAAGTCCACCACTACCTCCAATTTTCAAATTGCTTTTAGTGTATTTTACACTTATTTATTTAACTTTGTTTTGTCCTATTACCCCTAAGTTTGTCCACCCTTGGTGGAGGGGTGTACCCCAATACAGTGGTTGACTTGGCAGTAACCCTTGCATATTAAACTATTGTGGGCTCTTGATTTCCTTTTTGTATTTTTCGCAGTATGATGGAGCAGGGCTGTTGTGAGGCATAGGCAAACCAGGCAGATGCCTGGAGTGACACCTGCAGGAGCGGGCATCTCAGTGATATTTTTAGCTCACTGTGCTTTATGGAATGTTTATAAATAACTGCTAGTTCTATTAGGAAAGGGATGAATGGGAGTATTGACACCTAAATGGACAAAGCAAATTAGCATAACAAAGGAGGTCTTATTAGCATAACATTTCCATGGCGGGTACTATTAATGTGCTGATTGATTAAGCTTTAATTGTTTTAAATTTGGACTGTATTGTTTGTTGCAATCCCGGATTTCTTTGACAATATTCTGACCTTTTTGTTCTTTTTTTTTTTTTTGTGTAGTTTAAAGAGGGACTTTAACCCAGGATTGAACTTCATCCCAATTAGTAGCTTTCCCATGAGAAAGCTTTACCTTTTCTCAAACACATCATCAATGACATCGGATTCGGTGTGGCTGATATTGTGGTGAAACCCCTCCCACAATGTGATGTCATGACCAAGGTTCTAACAGTTTGTTATCTGACTGTGAACCTCATTGCATTGCGTGAAATAACAGCTTTTTCCTGCTGCTAAGCAAGTGTACAGAGCTCCCAGTAACAAACATTCTGTACAGATCATCTGTCAGAACAAAAGCGGTCAGAATGTAAATCAGAGAGAGGAAAGATTTTACACAGGGCAAACACTGACTAAATAATCTATAAATGAATATTGTACACAAACAAACAAAAAATCTGCAATTTTAATTATTATGCCATTTTCACTACAGCTCCTCTTAAATTGGTTACACACACCCCGTAATTGTAGGCAGGGTTTGTGATGTTGGTTTAGTGAGTTTGGGCTGGTGCAGTGTATTTGGCCTGGTAAAAAATGTGTTTATACTGACACTGTATAGACATATTTTGAGATACACTTTAATTTCTGTGTACAGTATAGCCTATCAGATTGCTATTGGTGCCTGCAATACTAAGGGCTCTTTCACATTAGGGCAGATTTTCTGCGTTTCAACGCAAAGGATAAAGTTTGCGTTACCCAAGGTGAAATGAAAGTCCATAGACTTTCATTTTAGCTTTCACATATAACGCAGCCTTTTTGTGCGTTGCGTTACACTGCACCCAGGCGCAGTTTTTCGGCCGACGCTAGCTTTCTGCGTTACAATGTTAGTCAATGTAAAACGCACACTATGCGCGTTTTTAATCCGTTAACGCAGGCAATCAGTCCCAGAATGCAACAGAGGAACAATGTAGAAAGTTGAAAACTAAAAGAAAAAAAAATTACCTGCGTTTTTCTATGTGCAGTAACGGATTGAAAACGGATTAAAAACGCACACTCACTGCAGTGCAACGCATATCAAAACGCATTAAAAGGCATACAACAAAACGCATGCTTTGAGCGTTCTCCAACGCAAGCTCTGATGTGAAAGAGCCCTAATGGGATCCAGAGCCTGCCCTCTGCATAGGGGAGTATCTCACTCATTTTATTTACACGGCTTCTGTTTGCTTTAAGTGTTATATTATTTGCACCTCACTACACCACCGGGACACCCAAGTCAACCCCAATATGGCCAATCATTACCATAACTGACTCAATAACAATGTGTTTTGTGGAGTCTAAAGAACACTTCCTCAGGTCAAAATCGAGCCCCAGGAAGTGATGTGTGCTAAAGTAGAGCACCTGCTATTATTATTATATACAGAGCACATGCTATTATGTGTTATTTTTATACACATGGAGTTTATATATAGTCTAATGTCTTTTTACTTAAAGTGAAAATAAACTGATAAGAAAAACAATTATATTTATTCTCCTACTCCTAAAAATGACCTTTTTTTAATCATCCCAGTGTTTCGTTTTACATTTAAATATTTACAAAGTAGGTTGAATTTTTTACGATCTCTAATCACTGGCAGCCTTTTAAAAAGACACTGAAGCAAAAAAAAAATTATGATGATTTGTATGTATAGTACGGCTAAGAAATAAAACATTAGGAGCAGAGACATGAGTCTAATATTGTTTCCAGTACAGGAAGAGTTAAGAAACTCCAGTTGTTATCTATGCAAAAGAGCCACTGAGCTCCAAGACTTTCAAAGTCGCAGAGAGCTCTGTCTTCTGAAGCCTGTTATTTCAACTGTCAGTCACCGTATTTCCTTTTTCTCTGCAGAGGACAGATTAATAGTTCACTGGCCTGCTCTACAAAATCATTTAGAATGCTGAGTAGTGTGTAAACATTAGTGCAAATATTAGAGAATGATGCAATGCTATAAAAAACACTATATAACTGAAAATAAAAATATGAGAATATTTTCTTTGCTACTAATGCTCTAGTAATTATCTGTACTACACAACCAATTCATTATCTCATAATTTTTTTTTCGCTTCAGTGTCTCTTTAACCACTTAAGGACCACAGTCTTTTCGCCCCTTAAGGACCAGAGCCTTTTTCTCCATTCAGACCACTGCAGCTTTCACAGTTTATTGCTCGGTCATACAACCTACCACCTAAAGGAATTTTACCTCCTTTTCTTGTCACTAATACAGCTTTCTTTTGCTGCTATTTGATTGCTGCTGCGAGTTTTAGTTTTTATTATATTCATCAAAAAAGACATGAATTTTGGCAAAACAATGACTTTTTTAACTTGCTGTGCTGACATTTTTGAAATAAAGTAACATTTCCTATACATTTGAGCGCGAAAGTTATTCTGCTACATGTCTTTGATAAAAAAAAAAAAAAACATTCAGTGTATATTTATTGGATTGGGTAAAAGTTATAGCGTTTACAAACTATGGTGCCAAAAGTGAATTTTCCCATTTTCAAGCATCTCTGACTTTTCTGCGCACCTGTCAGGTTTCACGAGGGGCTAAAATTCCAGGATAGTACAAATACCCCCCAAATGACCCCATTTTGGAAAGAAGACATCCCAAAGTATTCAGTGAGAGGCATGGTGAATTCATAGAAGATTTTATTTTTTGTCACAAGTTAGCGGAAAATGACACTTTGTGACAAAAAAAAAAAAGTTTCCATTTCTTCTAACTTGCGACAAAAAAAAATTAAATCTGCCACGGACTCACTATGCTCCTCTCTGAATACCTTGAAGTGTCTACTTTCCAAAATGGGGTCATTTGTGGGGTGTGTTCACTGTCCTGGCATTTTGGGGGGTGCCTAATTGTAAGCACCCCTGTAAAGCCTAAAGATGCTCATTGGACTTTGGGCCCCTTAGCGCAGTTAGGCTGCAAAAAAGTGCCACACATGTGGTATTGCCGTACTCAGGAGAAGTAGTATAATGTGTTTTGGGGTGTATTTTTACACATACCCATGCTGGGTGGGAGCTGGCTCCGTAAATGACAATTGTTTTATTTTTTTTACACACAATTGTCTATTTATAGAGATATTTCTCCCACTCAGCATGGGTATGTGGAAAAATACACCCCAAAACACATTATACTACTTCTCCTGAGTACGGCGATACCACATGTGTGGCACTTTTTTGCACCCTAACTGCGCTAAGGGGCCCAAAGTTCAATGAGTACCTTTAGGATTTCACAGGTCATTTTGAGAAATTTCGTTTCAAGACTACTCCTCACGGTTTAGGGCCCCTAAAATGCCAGGACAGTATAGGAACCCCACAAATTACCCCATTTTAGAAAGAAGACACCCCAAGTTATTCCGTTAGGAGGATGGTGAGTTCATAGAAGATTTTTTTTTGTCACAAGTTAGCGTAAATTGATTTTAATTGTTTTTTTTCACAAAGTGTCATTTTCCGCGAACTTGTGACAAAAAAATAAAATCTTCTATGAACTCACCATACTCCTAACGGAATACCTTGGGGTGTCTTCTTTCTAAAATGGGGTCATTTGTGGGGTTCCTATACTGCCCTGGCATTTTAGGGGCCCTAAACCGTGAGAAGTAGCCTTGAGACCAAATGTCGCAAAATGACCTGTGAAATCTTAAAGGTACTCATTGGATTTTGGGCCCCTTAGCGCACTTAGGGTGCAAAAAAGTGCCACACATGTGGTACCGCCGTACTCAGGAGAAGTAGTATAATGTGTTTTGGGGTGTATTTTTACACATACCCATGCTGGGTGGGAGAAATATCTCTGTAAATAACAATTGTTTGATTTTTTTTACACACAATTGTCCATTTACAGAGAGATTTCTCCCACCCAGCATGGGTATGTGTAAAAATATACCCCAAAACACAATATACTACTTCTTCTGAGTACGGCGATACCACATGTGTGACACTTTTTTGCAACCTAGGTGCGCTAAGGGGCCTAACGTCCTATTCACAGGTCATTTTGAGGCATTTGGATTCTAGACTACTGCTCACGGTTTAGGGCCCCTAAAATGCCAGGGCAGTATAAGAACCCCACAAGTGACCCCATTTTAGAAAGAAGACACCCCAAGGTATTCTGTTAGGAGTATGGTGAGTTCATAGAAGATTTTTTTTTTGTCACAAGTTAGCGGAAAATGACACTTTGTGAAAACAAAAACAATACATATCAATTTCCGCTAACTTGTGACAAAAAATAAAATCTTCTATGAACTCATCATACACCTAACAGAATACCTTGGGGTGTCTTCTTTCTAAAATGGGGTCACTTGTGGGGTTCCTATACTGCCCTGGCATTTTAGGGGCCCTAAACCGTGAGGAGTAGTCTTGAACCCAAATGTCTCAAAATGACCTGTGAAATCCTAAAGGTACTCATTGGACTTTGGGCCCCTTAGCACAGTTAGGCTGCAAAAAAATGTCACACATGTGGTATCGCCGTACTCAGAAGAAGTAGTATAATGTGTTTTGTGGTGTATTTTTACATATAACCATGCTGGGTGGGAGAAATATCTCTGTAAATGACACATTTTTTATTTTTTTTACACACAATTGTCCATTTACAGAGAGATTTCTCCCACCCAGCATGGGTATGTGTAAAAATACACCACAAAACACATTATACTACTTCTCCTGAGTATGGCGATACCACATGTGTGACACTTTTTTGCAGCCTAGGTGCGCTAAGGGGCCCAACGTCCTATTCACAGGTCATTTTGAGGCATTTGTTTTCTAGACTACTCCTCACGGTTTAGGGCCCCTAAAATGCCAGGGCAGTATAGGAACCCCACAAGTGACTCCATTTTAGAAAGAAGACACCCCAAGGTATTCCGTTAGGGATATGGTGAGTTCATAGAAGATTTTATTTTTTGTCACAAGTTAGTGAAAAATGACACTTTGTGAAAAAAACAATAAAAATCCAATTTCCGCTAACTTTTGACAAAAAATAAAATCTTCTATGAACTCATCATACACCTAACAGAATACCTTGGGGTGTCTTCTTTCTAAAATGGGGTCACTTGTGGGGTTCCTATATTGCCCTGGAATTTTACGGGCCCAAAACTGTGAGTAGTCTGGAAACCAAATTTCTCAAAATGACTGTTCAGGGGTATAAGCATCTGCAAATTTTGATGACAGGTGGTCTATGAGGGGGCAAATTTTGTGGAACCGGTCATAAGCAGGGTGGCCTCTTAGATGACAGGATGTTTTGGGCCTGATCTGATGGATAGGAGTGCTAGGGGGGTGACAGGAGGTGATTGATGGGTGTCTCAGGGGGCGGTTAGAGGGGAAAATATATGCAATCAATGCACTGGGGAGGTGATCGGAAGGGGGTCTGAGGGGGATCTGAGGGTTTGGCCGAGTGATCAGGAGTCCACACGGGGCAAATTAGGGCCTGATCTGATGGGTAGGTGTGCTAGGGGGTGACAGGAGGTGATTGATGGGTGTCTCAAGGTGTGATTAGAGGGTGGAAATAGATGCAAGCAATGCACTAGCGAGGTGATCAGGGCTGGGGTCTGAGGGCGTTCTGAGGTGTGGGCGGGTGATTGGGTGCCCGCAAGGGGTAGATTAGGGTCTAATCTGATGGGTAACAGTGACAGGTGGTGATAGGGGGTGATTGATGGGTAATTAGTGGGTGTTTAGAGGAGAGAAGAGATGTAAACACTGCACTTGGGAGGTGATCTGATGTCGGATCTGCGGGCGATCTATTGGTGTGGGTGGGTGATCAGATTGCCCGCAAGGGGCAGGTTAGGGGCTGATTGATGGGTAGCAGTGACAGGGGGTGATTGACGGGTGATTGACGGGTGATTGACAGGTGATCAGGGGGGATAGATGCATACAGTACACAGGGGGGGGGGGGGGGGTCTGGGGAGAATCTGAGGGGTGGGGGGTGATCAGGAGGGAGTAGGGGGCAGATTAGGGACTAAAAAAAAAATAGCGTTGACAGATAGTGACAGGGAGTGATTGATGGGTGATTAGGGGGGTGACTGGGTGCAATCAGTGGTCTGGGGGGTGGGCAGGGGGGGGGGGTCTGAGGGGTGCTGTGGGCGATCAGGGGGCAGGGGGGGGGGGAAATCAGTGTGCTTGGGTGCAGACTAGGGTGGCTGCAGCCTGCCCTGGTGGTCCCTCGGACACTGGGACCACCAGGGCAGGAGGCAGCCAGTATAATAGGCTTTGTATACATTACAAAGCCTATTATACAAGCGTGTAGCGGAGATCCAGGTGCTAGTAACCCGCCGACGCTTCCGAACGGCCGGCGGGTTACAGCGAATGGTGGGCAGAGCCAGTCCCCGGCGGCTGATCGCGTCACGAATGACGCGATCACCGCATTGCCACTCCCGCAGCCGCCCCCGCCGATGGGCGTATTGCGGTCGTTTGGGCCCGGACTTTGCCGCCGCCCATCGGCTGGGGGCGGTCCTCAAGTGGTTAAGTGTCCCAGATTTAGAAAAAGCTCAATCGTCCATGTATTTATCTCTCCCCGGCCCTCAGAAGTTGTATTCTGCCAGGAAAACTTTTATGGCTGTAATTTGCTTATCAGTGATGCTTATTATATTACCGACAAGGTACCGACAAGGCAGAAGCTGTCACTTCCATGAAATGAACTATTTCAGGCAGGAAAATAAACCAAGTAAAACAGCCTGGTTATTAATGTTTTGTACTGTACATACACATGTTTATCTCATCATGTTACATGTCGCCTCAGGTACACTTTAAAACCCGCCATTAGATTAGTTGCCTCCTAACAGTTGGTATGAGTGCTGCGGTAAACACTCAGGTGAAAGGTATTAAATGTTCTGCAACAGAACTTGCCTCACTAAACCGTGATAACTCAAATATCACACCTTATAAAAAGATATCACACCTTATCAAAGTTATCACACCTTATCAAAGTTAACACACCTTATCAGAGTAGCACAGCGAGCGCTACGAACCCGCAGAGGCTCATGGCAGGAAGAGTGCCATTGCCAATTAGCAGGCATAAGTTTGTAGTGCTCGCTATGCTACTCTGATAAGGCGTATTAACTTTGATAAGGTGTGATATCTTTGATAAGGTGTGATACATTTTCATAAGATGTGATATCTTTTCATAAGGTGTGATATCTTTGATAAGGTGTGATATTTGAGTTATCACGGTTTAGTGAATGAAGCCCCTTATCAACGATATCACACCTTATCAAAGATATCACACCTTATGAAAGTTAACACTCCTTATCAGAGCAGCATAGCGAGCTCTACGAACTCGCAGAGGCTCAGGGCAGGACGAGTGCCATTGCCAATTAGCAGGCGTAAGTTCGTAGCGCTCGCTATGTTACTCTGATAAGGCGTATTAACTTTGATAAAGCGTGATATCTTTGATAAGGTGTGATATTTCAGTTATCACGGTTTAGTGACGTTAGCCCAATATGTCAGTGCCATACATACAGAGGAAATAAGACAACTCTCAGAAATTCCAGAAGCTCTTCTCCCCATTACTGGCTATCCTCTAACTGGTGGCGTTATCTCTGATCTGGGATGCCTCTGCTTTTGTTTCATTAAGTTTGATGTTTAGTTATCTGTAGAGCAGGAAGGGGTTAAGGCAGCTAATTAGCAGCCATTTTAATTGGGATCTGGCAGCTCTTGTCAGGCGGCACTCCAGGACCCCGCGTTTGTAACGAGGCAGTTAAACCCTGAGTGGTAAATTCATCTTCACATCCTCAAGTGCTTTTCTTTGATTGTTTCCATTTATCCAGCATGTTAAGTTCCTGTTGTTGTTTTTGCTTTCTTGTAGCTTCTGCTCTGAACTCTTAATTCCTGCAGGAGACAAAAGAAGACAAGGAAAGTGTGTGTTACATAGAGCTGGAAGGGTCGCGTCTCAGTGCGTCATTATTAAAGGGAAGCTGTACTGCATTACGTAAACCTCAAAATCATGTCCATTGAAAAAATAACCCCATACTGTATTACGTAAACTACACAATCATGTCCATTGAAAGAATAAATGTAAAACAATGAAGGACACGCACACCTTGTAAGTTCGATGCAAAAGAAGTGTATATTAGAGCAACTGAGCAAATCACTCAGAAGAGTGTAAAAAGATCTATACAGTATAAACATATAAACATTGAATGTACAACCAGAATCCTGACTCATGTACATGTGCAAATAATGTTACATACATGGTATAGTACAAGCTATATATCGCACAAAGCCAACAAGCAATGCCTGAGTCCAAATGCTGGCTGTCAGGAAGTTCATAGAACAAGAGTCCAATACATACCAGACAATTACAAGGCAATCAAAGTGACTGGAGGAGACACCGCTATATTACCCAAACGGCACGGCGTTTCGGAATACAATTCCATCGTCAATGAGATTTAGCAAGAGGCAAACTCAGATAGTTCAGCAATGCAGTACTGCTCCAGTCTCCTCCAGTCACTTTGATTGCCTTGTAATTGTCTGGTATGTATTGGACTCTTGTTCTATGAACTTCCTGACAGCCAGCATTTGGACTCAGGCATTGCTTGTTGGCTTTGTGCGATATATAGCTTGTACTATACCATGTATGTAACATTATTTGCACATGTACATGAGTCATGATTCTGGTTGTACATTCAATGTTTATATGTTTATACTGTATAGATCTTTTTACACTCTTCCGAGTGATTTGCTCAGTTGCTCTAATATACACTTCTTTTGCATCGAACTTACAAGGTGTGCGTGTCCTTCATTGTTTTACATTTGGTTATATCCTTGAGACATGGCACCCATTTTGTTGAAATATTGATGCTAAATGTTAGCTATTTTTGGGTGTGCATCCTTAAATTTGCTTCTTTGTACATTGAAAGAATAAACCCATACTTTATTACCTAAACTACACAATCATGTCCATTGAAAGAATAAACCCATACCTTATTACGTAAAGTACAAAATCAAGTCCATTTAAAAAAAAAAGAAAACCAGGGGCGTTCCTGGGATCCTAAGAGATCAGGGGCACTTTTGGGTACTCCAGCCGAAAGATGGGTGTGGCCACGCACCCGAATGTGGGTTTGGTCATGGGTGGAGCCAAATTTACATGAACTTAACAGCGGTCTAAGCAGGCCTGCCCAGCAAAATGTTGCATGAAGCCCCCTCTCAATCAATACAAAACAAAAATGCAGCATATCACATGAATAGAGTTATCTGGCTTATATGCTGGCTGGTCTGGCTTTCTGCTGAGTGAGCTGGCATGCTGCCAGCCCCCCATAGCATTCCCTGACCTTCTAGTGGACCCCCTACCATGCTCCCATGGGCCTCCTATTGAGGCACCACAACTTTAAGCATGCTCCCGTACAAGAACTACAGTTCCCTGCATGACCCCATAAAGGCATCACAGCATCTAGCATTGCATCACAGCTTCCAATATGCCCACATAGAGGCACCATAGCACCCAGCATACCCCCCATTGCTGTGTGCCGTGGTGCCATGCTGGGTGCCATGGTACCTCTATGGGGCTTGCTAGATGCTGTATTGTCATGCTGAGTGCTGTGGTGCCATGCTGGGTGCTGTGGTGCCTCTATGGGGTGTGCTGGGTACTGTGTGGTGCCATGCTGGGTGCTGTCTGCGGTGGCACTACTCTGCCTTGGGGACATCTGATGCACCACAGAATAGATCCGGGGCACGTGCCACTGATCTTTGGGGCAAGCAACGCCCCTGCAGAAAACAGAAACGCTACGTAAAATAAGCTCTGATGAGGCCTGCGATCAGAAGAATAGACTGTGTGCTTTGTTGATGTCTTCATGATTTGGGAAGCCATATTGGTTTTTCGGCAAAAGCGCTGGTCCAGAATATTCTGCTCGGTGAAATAAGCCGTCCACGCATCCATGACGCCAGATAGGGATGGTCAGGGACATGCTTTTTTACTGATCAGAATCCGTTTTAATTTCCCTCTAGTTACAGAGCTGCTCTGATTGGTTATTTCGGAAGCTCTGTGACTTGAGGTATTATGCAGGTTTACCCCTGAACAGAGATATTAGGGGGTATTGTGGCGGACATGGCGTCATGGTATAGATTTACAATCCAGAGACATAGAGTTTGATATGTTGATAAGGCAGTCATAACGTAGGGTTGCCAGGTGTCCGGTTTTACACCAGACAGTCCGTTTTTTGTGCGCTGTGTCCGGTGCAAAAAGGCATGCTAAACCCGGACAATTAAGTTGTCCGGTTTAGAGACCCCCCCCGCAGCGCAGGAGGAGAACAGCGCAGCAGAGAGAGAGCTGGGAGCAGCGGTGGAGAAGGGGGGCAATCTCCCCCCCCCCTTCCCTCACCTTAGGGTGCTCTCTCTCCCCCGCTGTCTCCTCCAGGATGATGTGCAGGCTGGCGAGTGGCTGCAGGCGGAACTTACCTCTGTGTCGCTCCAGCGCCGGAAGTTCGGGTCCCGCAGCCGCTGAGATTCGACTCAAAAAAGATCCGGATCAAAGATCCGAATCATTCATGAGCCGGACAACACTAATCAGTCTGAATAGTGTTGTCCGGCTCATGAATGATTCGAATCTTTGATCCGGATCTTTTTTGAGTCGAATCTCAGCGGCTGCGGGACCCGAACTTCCGGCGCCTGCGACACAGAGGTAAGTTCCGCCCGCAGCCACCCGCCAGCCTGCACATCATATTGGAGGAGACAGCGGGGGAGAGAGAGCACCCTAAGGTGAGGGAAGGGGGGGGGGGAGATTGCCCCCCTTCTCCACCGCTGCTCCCAGCTCTCTCTCTGCTGCACTGTTCTCCTCCTGCGGGGGGGGGGGGGGGGCACCTGGCTACCTAACCTATTCTGGGCACATATAGCCCCTGGCTACCTATTCCGGGCACATATACCCCCTGGCTACCTATTCTGGGCACATATAGCCCCTGGCTACCTATTCTGGGCACATATACCCCCTGGCTACCTATTCCGGGCACATATAGCCCCTGGCTACCTATTCCGGGCACATATAGCCCCTGGCTACCTATTCTGGGCACATATAGCCCCTGGCTACCTATTCTGGGCACATATAGCCCATGGCTACCTATTCTGGGCACATATAGCTCCTGGCTACCTATTCTGGGCACATATACCCCCTGGCTACCTATTCTGGGCACATATACCCCCTGGCTACATATACTGGGACATATATACCCCTGCCTATGTATACTGGGACATTTACACCCCTGCCTACATATGTAGCCAGGGGGTATATATGTCCCAGTATATGTAGGCAGGGGTGTAAATGTCCCAGTATACGTAGGCAGGGGTATATATGTCCCAGTATATGTAGCCAGGGGGTATATGTGCCCAAAATAGGTAGCCAGGGGGTATATGTGCCCAGAATAGGTAGCCAGGAGCTATATGTGCCCAGAATAGGTAGCCAGGGGCTATATGTGCCCAGAATAGGTAGCCAGGGGCTATATGTGCCCAGAATAGGTAGCCAGGGGCTATATGTGCCCGGAATAGGAAGCCAGGGGCTATATGTGCCCGGAATAGGTAGCCAGGGGCTATATGTGCCCAGAATAGGTAGCCAGGGGCTATATGTGCCCAGAATAGGTAGCCAGGGGGTATATGTGCCCGGAATAGGTAGCCAGGGGCTATATGTGCCCAGAATAGGTTAGGTAGCCAGGTGCCCCCTGCCCCCTCCCCCCCCCCCCCGCAGGAGGAGAACAGTGCAGCAGAGAGAGAGCTGGGAGCAGCGGTGGAGAAGGGGGGCAATCTCCCCCCCCTTCCCTCACCTTAGGGTGCTCTCTCTCCCCCGCTGTCTCCTCCAATATGATGTGCAGGCTGGCGGGTGGCTGCGGGCGGAACTTACCTCTGTGTCGCAGGCGCCGGAAGTTCGGGTCCCGCAGCCGCTGAGATTCGACTCAAAAAAGATCCGGATCAAAGATTCGAATCATTCATGAGCCGGACAACACTATTCAGACTGATTAGTGTTGTCCGGCTCATGAATGATTTGGATCTTTGATCCGGATCTTTTTTGAGTCGAATCTCAGCGGCTGCGGGACCCGAACTTCTGGCGCTGGAGCGACACAGAGGTAAGTTCCGCCTGCAGCCACTCGCCAGCCTGCACATTATCCTGGAGGAGACAGCGGGGGAGAGAGAGCACCCTAAGGTGAGGGAAGGGGGGGAGATTGCCCCCCTTCTCCACCGCTGCTCCCAGCTCTCTCTCTGCTGCGCTGTTCTCCTCCTGCGCTGCGGGGGGGGGCTCTAAACCCGGACAACTTAATTGTCCGGGTTTAGCATGCCTTTTTGCACCGGACACAGCGCACAAAAACCGGACTGTCCGGTGTAAAACCGGACACCTGGCAACCCTAAGTCAGGAGCAGTGGTGTAGTAGTGGCTAGATAGTGTAATGGTGAAGGGCTTTGCCTCAGACACAGGAGACCTGGGTTCAAATTTTGGCTCTTACTGTTCAGTAAGGGTTGCTCACACGGACGCTTGGCGGCGTTTACCACCAAGCGTTTGGGACTTGTCGGCTAAACGCTCCCATTCAAGTGAATGGGAGCATTTAGCATCGCACGGTTACCGGCGATTGCGCAAGCATGGCGTTCCAGTCCCCATTTAATGTGTCGTTTCAGCTGGCCCTAGAAGCCGCATGTGACATCCAGGGCCAGCTAGCCGCCTTGGCTTCATGTCTCCTTGGGGGGACGAGAGACTTCGATCACGACAGGAAGCCGACGATTGCCGTACCACTGCCCCCGAACAAGACGACGCTGCTTCCCGGCCGCCCCAACGCCGCCTGCCGTCCATGTGAACCAGCCCTAGGCATGCACCTATTCAGTGAGGAAACTTTGAGCAAGGCTTCCTAACAGTGCTACTACCTGTAGAGCATGCCCTTGTGGTGTTTTAAGTCCGCCAGGAGAAAAGCGTACTATAAATGTTTTCTTTCTTATCTAGTAGTTTGGGATGCAGAGTTTGCAACCACACTGGAGACCTTGCACCAGAGGGGCCCTCCTTCAATCACTGTATTCCATTTTCATTGGTGCTTTGCTGGTAATGATCACCGCTATATGTTCTTTGAATAGTGGCAATCATGATCAAACTGTTCCCCTCGCCTGATTTCACCTCTGACACTATGGCCGCCTTTGGCAGGTTTTGTTGCCCCACTTACAATTGTTATGTATTAAGCTCTTGGAGGATGGAGGGGGGAAATGTAAAGCTCACACTAAGGTCCATAGCTCTTTATTCTTCCTGATTTAGCTTCCATTGAATAAAGATTGGTATTATTTTCAGGAAGTGAAGAAGGCGGGGTTTGTCATCAGAAAGTGAAGAGGGTGGTGTTAGTCATCAGGTAGCAAAGAGGGTGGGGTTAGTCATCAGTAAGTAAAGGGGGTGGGGTTAGTCATCAGGAAGTGAAGAAGGTGGGATTAGTCATCAGGAAGTGATGAGGGTGTGGTTAGTCATTACAAAGTGAAGAGGGTGGGGTTAGTCATCAGGAAGTGAGGACTGTGGTCTAAAGCATCAGGAAGCGAAGAGGGTGGGGTTAGTCATCAGGAAGTGAAGAGAGTGGAGTAAGTCATCAGGAAGCAAAGAGGGTGGGGTTAGTCACCAGGAAGTGAAGCAGGTGGGGTAAGGCATCAGGAAGTGAAGAGGGTGGGATTAGTCATTAGGAAGTGAAGAGGGTGGGGTTAGCCTCCAGGAAGCGAAGAGGGTGGGGTTAGTCACCAGGAAGTGAAGCGGGTGGGGTAAGGTATTAGGAAGTGAAGAGGGTGGGGTTAGTCATTAGGAAGTGAAGAGGGTGGGGTTAGCCTCCAGGAAGTGAAGCGGGTGGGGTAAGGCATTAGGAAGTGAAGAGGGTGGGGTTAGTAGTCATTAGGAGGCTAAATCGGAACTGAAATATGATAAAAGAAAAACCCTTTTAACTTTACCTGGGGCTTCTGCCAGCCCCCTGCAGCCTCCCTGTGCCCGCCCCGTCTCTGAATGATCCTCTGGTCCCCCGCCGCGAATTAGCTTCTTGACCGCAAGTCTCCGTCCACTAGGTCTGTGAAACCCTGACCACGCACATCCTTGTACCCGTTCCTCTCACCGGGAGTGTCCTGCGCAGGCGCAGTACAAGGTGACAGGAGCGTAAATGGGGACACGCGTGTCCAGGGCCGTCAGGCATCAGGAAGTGAAGACAGTGGTGTTAGGTGAACATGCTGGGTAGAGAGACACTGCAGCTGCTAAACAAAACCCTGTTAAGTAGCTGAAAGTGAATTGCAATCTAGCTATGTACGTGAAATCCCGATCCTGCGCCCAAACCAGCAGCACTATGCTCATATATATAGCAAGAAAAACAATTAATATTATTAGTGCATCTCTGTGATGTGCTGGTGTGACATCTCGCCGAGCGCAGGAGACAGGTGGACATGCTGATGTTTATCTCTGTAGTTGACCTAATTAAATCAAAGGCTTGTTTTCAACCATGGAATGACGATTAGTACATTATTACTCTGCTAATGATTTGCTAACTAACAACAGCCTTGACCTCCATTGCTGACACCTACTAGCGCAAAACACAGAACACAGAGGCCTTTACTGCTCTGCCTGTCAGGTACCGGCACTGGATTGTCTGAGCCGCTAAAGCGAATTATGGACAAGAAAAAAATGTGCCCTTTGATATACCGTATAGTTCGGCGTATAAGACGACCCCCAACTTTTCCAATTAAAATATAGAGTTTGGGATATACTCGCCGTATAAAACTACCCCTATTCCAACGCACACCAAATAAAAAAAACATCATAAATTGGTGTTATGTATGAACAGATACTGGTGCAGTACTGTATGTGGTACCCAGTATATAACAGTATACAGGCTATTGACTGGTTGAATTCGACAACTTTCCCTCTAGTCAAATCTCCTTGTCTACCCAATTATCAGAGCGGTATGGAAGAATAACAACAATAACAATAATATTTATATAGCGCTTTTCTCCCTGGGGACTCAAAGCGCTGTGACCCTGCATTATGCAGTCTCAAAGGCTAGGGAAAAGAGGTGAGTTTTTAGCCTTTTTTTAAAACTGTCCAGAGAAGGAGCCTCTCGTACTGATTGTGGAAGTGAGTTCCATAGAGTAGGGGCTGCATAGGAAAAGGCCCGAGCACCAAATGTTAAGTGTATCCTGGGAATAACCAGCTTCATCTTGTTGGCAGAGCGGAGGGTGCGTGGAGGGGCATAAAGTTCCAATAGATCCGCTATGTATTTGGGTCCCATGTGGTGTAGAGCCTTGAATGTCAGCAGGCAGATCTTAAAATTGATTCTCCATTTTACTGGCAACCAGTGAAGAGTTTGCAGTACTGGGGTGATGTGTGAGCTGCGGGGGGCATTGGCTAGGAGTCTGGCTGCAGCATTCTGTACTAGCTGTAAGGGGCGCAGAACCTTATCTGTAGATCCGATTAACAGGGCGTTGCAGTAGTCTAGGCGGGAGGATACAAATGCGTGAACCAGGGCCGGTAGGTCTTCAGCTGGGATAAGGTGTTTGATTTTCGCTATATTTCTTAGATGGAAGAAGGAAGACTTGACGACAGCTGATACCTGCTGTCTGAGTTTTAGATTTCCATCCAGGATCACCCCAAGGTTTCGCACAGAGTCTTTATACTGTACAGTATCTCCCCCAATTGCTAGTTTGAGGTGGTGAGCGTTTTGAACTTTATCCATCATGTGTGGACCATCTACCACCAACACCTCTGTTTTGTCAGAGTTCAGCCTCAGCCAGCTGGTGTTCATCCAATTTTGTAAATCCACTAGACACGCATTTATGGATGCTGATGGGTCTTGGGTGCCAGGCTTGAAGGACAGATACAGTTGTGTGTCATCTGCATAACAATGGTATCCTAAACCATAGTTCTGGATTATTTTGCCCAGTGGGAGCAGGTAGACTGCAAAGAGTAATGGTGATAGTACAGAACCCTGTGGAACTCCATAGGCAAGTGGCACTGGATTAGAGTAGTGTGTGCCTAGACATACTTGCTGTGTCCTGCCAGATAGGAAGGTCTGAAACCAGCTAAGAACAGTACCCCTTAGGCCACAGTAATTCTTCAGTCGCTGGATTAGTATTTCATGATCCACAGTATCAAATGCTGCTGACAAGTCAAGAAGAATCAGAATTGAGCAATCACCCTTGTCCCTTGCAGTAAGTAGATCATTCATTACTCGGACTAATGCTGTTTCAGTGCTGTGCCTTTTCCTGAATCCTGACTGAAAAGTATCAAAGATGTTGTTATCTGTAAGCCTGGCTTCTAGCTGGTTGGCGACTGCTTTCTCGATAACTTTTGATAGGAATGGTAAGTTCGCCACAGGTCTGTAGTTGGTTACAGAATCAGGATCTAGTGATGGTTTCTTCAGGAGGGGTTTTATGATTGCTTTCTTTAGTTCTTCTGGGAAAAGTCCACTTTGCAAGGAGCACTGAGTGATTTTGTGAAGTGCTGGCCTGAACAGCGCTGGGCACTGCATTAAGGATCCAGTTGGGCCAGGATCCAGGTCGCAGGTAGTGGGGCGGAGACTTTGAATGAGAATTCCAAAATCTTCTACACTCAGAGTGTCAAAGACTTGCCATGGTGGTACGGTAGTAGGCATATGCAACGTCCAGTGGTCAATTGATGTTGTTGGTGTAATGCTGGCACGGATGGTAGACACCTTGTTTGTGAAGAAGGCAGAGAATTCCTCACACCTTTCCCTGGAGTATGTGGTTGGGGCTTTTAGGCAGGAAGGATTTTAGAGTGATTCCACTGTGTGGAAGAGTTGAGCAGCTCTGTTGTTGGCTGTAGATATTTTGTGCGAGATAAAGTCTGATTTTTTCTTGGTTATTGCTTGTTGGTATTGTCTGAGGTGTTGAACTAGGCTAGATTTGTGCTCCCCAGTCCCTGATTTACGCCACTGTCTTTCTAGTCTGCGCCCTTTCTTTTTTAGATCCATGATGGTTTTGTCAAACCAATTAGCTTTCTGCTTTTTGGTTGCTGATTTGGTGCGCCATGGGGCAATACTGTCAAGTGTTTCATATATCGTGTTGTTGTACTGGGTTACTAGAGAGTTTGGGTCCATTTGACTGTGGAGCAGATTTGTAAAATCCAGGTTGGCAGTTATCCTCTCCGGTGTTAATTTACTCAGGGGACGGGTTTTGATAGAATAGATTGCGCTGTGCCCATAAAACACGCCTCTTTCACCTGTCTGACCCGCCCTATTTACCTCCTTCTCTGCTTCTCAGATCTCGCACATGTGCGCATGCGTCGGTTCACTACAGTCCTCAGCAGCGAGATCTGAGAGGCGGTATCACCCGGCATCAATGACACCCGGCATATAAGACGACCCCTGACTTTTCAGAAGATTTTCAAGGGTTAAAAAGTAGTCTTATACACCAGAATATACTGTAAGCAGTGGACTTCATTTTTCAAGCAGTCTGAGATAAAATAAAAGTCACTACATGTTTCGGGGTGTCCACCCCTTTGTCAGGTCATGGGCACACACTGGGAAAAACATATAATGATGTCACCAGCTTCCTGGATCCAGGGCAAGAGGTCTTGAAAGGCCACAAAGGCTCCAGCCTTGGGCGGCTGCAGCAAAGTGGGCAGGACCCGTGACTGCAGGGGGGGCCCTGAGCTGTAAGGGGGCTCCAATTACTACTTTACTACCTCCGATAAAGAGGTTGATCCTTCAGATTAGGTGTTTTTGAGGCTACACTTGTTATGGGTGCGAATACTATGATAGCCACACTTTATGACCTTTGCAAGATGGGCCCCCAGGGTGTGAGGGCCACCAAGAGTAGGAAGGGGTGTGAACATTCGGGCCCAATTAAAGTTCTGCATAAATTGTAGGTCCGCTACTGGCAGCTGTACATGGAAAAGGGGTTGCTGCATTCTGCATTTGGAAGAGGAGGCTGCAAATGGACAAGGGGTTCTGTAAATGGGAAACGCATGGAAGAGGAAAGCTGCTGTCTAAGGGAGCTGCACACGGAAGAGAGGTGCTGCTGTACAGGGATGTTACATAAACAAGAGGGGGCTGTACATGGAATGGGGTGGGGAGCTGCTGCATATGGAAGAGGGGGCAGGGCCGGCCCGCTCATGAGGCGGGGTGAAACTTTTGCCTCAGGCGGCAAATTTCCAGGGGCGGCAGTGCGGCACCCGCCCGTCCGTGGGTGCGGGGAGCCGGCCCGCCGAGCTGGAGGGGTAGCTGGCAGGACGGGGGTATTGGGCCAGCGGCGGGGAGGGGGGTCGGACCCCCCCCTCCCTCGCCTGGGTCCCCGTCCTCCGCTCCCTTCCAGCCTAAATAGACGCAGCCGAAGTGTAAGAGGCACGGGCGGGGAGGACACTCACCTCCTCCTCGCTCCAGCGTGCGCTCCACTGACATCACTTCCTGCAGGACGCTGCAGGAAGTGACGTCAGTGGAGCGCACGCTAGGAAGAGGTGAGTGTCTTCCCCGCCCGTGCCTCTTACACTTCGGCTGCGTCTATTTAGGCTGGAAGGGAGCGGAGGACGGGGACCCAGGCGAGGGAGGGGGGGGTCCGACCCCCCTCCCCGCCGCTGGCCCAATACCCCCGTCCTGCCAGCTACCCCTCCAGTTCGGCGGCCCCCCAGAGCGCGCCCCCCCCCTCTCTGCGGCGGTGGCAATTTTTTTAAAATTTGCCTCAGGCGGCAAAAAGTCTAGGGCCGGCCCTGAGAGGGGGATGTACATGGAATGGGAGAGGGGCTGCTGCGTATGGATTTTACACAACACACGGAGGCTGCACATGGAATGGGAGGGGGGCTGGTGTACAGGGATGTTACACACAGAGGAGGGGGCTGCAAGTGGAATTATTATTAATGTAGCGCTGACATCTTCCACAGCGCTGTACAGTATATATAGTCTTGTCACTAACTGTTCCTCGGAGGAGCTCACAATCTAGTACCTACCATAGTCATATGTCTATATTGTAGTCTAGGGCCAATTTTAGGGGGAAGCCAATTGACTTATCTGTATGTTTTTGGGATGTGGGAGGAAACCTGAGTGCACAGAGGAAACCCACACAGACACGGGGAGAACATATAAACTCCTTGCAGATGTTGACCTGGCTGGGATTTGAACCAGTAACCCAGTGCTGCAAGGCAAGAGCACTAACCACACGCCACGTCCAAATGGGAAAATGGGAAAGTGGAATGGGAGGGGGCTGCACATGGAAAGGGAGGGGGTTGCTGCACATGGATGTTACACATGGAGGAGGGGGCTGCACATGGAATGGGAGAGGCTGCTGTACATGGATGTTACATATGGAATTGGGGGCTGTACATGTAATGGGAGGAGGGCTGGTGTACAGGGATGTTACACATGGAAGAGGGGGCTGCACATAGAATGGGAGAGAGGCTGCTGAGCATGGATTTTACACATGGAAGAGGAGGCTACACATGGAATGGGAGGGTAACTGGTGTACAGGGATGTTACACACAGACGAGGGGGCTGCTGCAAGTGGAACGGAAGGGGCTGCTGCACATGGATGTTACACATGGAAGAGGAGGCTGAATGGGAGGGGCCTCTGAGGCTGGGTTAATAATTAATGTCACCACACGTTTTGCAGTATACTTCTGCTACATAGGACTCCTTATGCATGTCATGTGACATACATTGGGAACCATACGGGGAGGAGGCATGCTGCAGCTCAATGCATCGTGGCCATGAAGAGGAGAGCACACAACCTGGTGCTGGAGTACATAAACATCCTCTGTGCTACTCTTCAAACTGGGGGTAGCATTGTAGGAGATACAATGGGATGGTTGTGACTTGTGAGAAAGTAAGGCTAATGTGCTACCCTACTATTATTATTAATATGGTGCAGCACTTTATAGATTACATAGTCATGTCACTGACTGTCCTGAGAGGAGCTCACAGTATAATCCGATGATGACAGCCATGTCCATCATAGTCTATGGACAATTTTAAGGGGAAGCCAATCAACTAATCTGGATGTTTTTGGGTTGTGGGAAGAAATCAGGAGCGCCCAGAGGAAACGCCAGCAAATATAGGGCTGATCAGTTTACAACAGCCTTTTTGGCTAGAAGCATAGTAAAATAACTACACTGACTGCATAACGCTTTTAGGCTGTTTCAAATTATGTCTCCCAATTTTTGTAATGGGGTTTTTAGCTACCAAAGTCTTATTTGTAACAGGAAGAGCACATTTGGGTAGTGATGACTTCGCATAATCGTATTTTCTCTTCGTAATTTGCAATTATGATGTGAAATTTGAATGCATTTAATTTATGAAAATAGAACAATTTTGTTCATAACCATTTTACGTGAAGTTTTGAGGCCGTTTGCAGTCTGATACCTCTATACTTTTTTTGGGGGGGGGGTGAACTTACACCTTAATTCCAGTGAAAAAAGCAAATGTCATTCTACGTTCGAGGATTGTGGCTGGGATTGAACCTCCAGTACTGGCAATTCCTTTAGATACGGCATAAATAAGATTTGCAGAACTCTGCAGCAATCCAGATTCTCTCATGATAAGACCATCTGGGCATTGCTGAATTATAGAGAAGGAACTTCAGTGAACAGAAACATCCCTTACAGAAACAAGAGGTGGAAATAGCTTCTTCAAGAGAGATCTGAAGGAATAGATACAATGTGAAAAGAGAATAGCGGTTTTCTCAATCAGACTTATAACCGCAAGACAATGCTGTATACTAAACACAACAAATAAAGGTCTCCACAGCTAAGTTGACAGCATCTGTATCTGTCTCTAAATACAAGGCAAGCTGGAGGCTGGAGCAGATGTACAAGGTGGCAACCTGTTAGCGCTGTTAAAGGATACCCGAACTGACATGTGACATGATGAGATAGACATGGGTATGTACAGTGCCTAGCACACAAATAACTAAGCTGTGTTCCTTTTTTTTTCTTTCTCTGCCTGAAAATGTTAAATATCAGGTATGCAAGTGGCTGACTCAGTCCTGACTCAGACAGGAAGTGACCCTCACTGATAAGAAATTCCCCCTTTTTACCTCTTTCTTGCTCTCAGAAGCCATTTATTTTTGCTTTGAAAGTGTTTTATAGTTGGAATTTCTTATCAATGAGGGTCACACTGTAGTTCCTGTCAGAGTCAGGACTGAGTCAGCCACTTGCATACCTGATATTTAACTCAGGCAGAGAAAGAAAAAAAGGAACACAGCATAGTTATTTGTGTGCTAGGCACTGTATATACACATGTCTATCTCATCATGTCACATGTCAGTTCGGATATCCGTTAAGACTTTCCTGCTTTGACAGGGCCAACATGAGCTGACATAGGGACTATATAAAAGAGGGAGGAGCACAAGAGGGGCAGTTCGGAAGAGGGAGCAGCACATGAAGGGCTATATAGTAGAGAGAGCAGCACATGAGGGGCAATGGGGAAGAGGGAGCAGCACATGAAGGGCACTATGGAAGAGGGAGCAGCACATGAGGGACAGTATGGAAGAGGAAACAGCACATGAGGGGCAGTATGGAAGAGGAAGCAGCACATGAGGGGCAGTATGGAAGCGGGAGCAGCACATGAAGGGCAGTGTGGAAGAGGAAGCAGCACATGAGGGGCACTATGGAAGAGGGAGCAGCACATAATGGGCAGTATGGAGAGGGAGCAGCACATGAGGGGCAGTATGGAAGAGGGAGCAGTATGGAAGAGGGAGCAGCACATGAGGGGCAGTATGGAAGAGGGAGCAGCACAAGAGGGGCACTATGGAAGAGGTAGCAGCACATGAGGGGCAGTATGGAAGAAGGAGCAGCACATGAGGGGCAGTATGGAAGAGGGAGCAGCACATGAGGGGCTGTATGGAAGCAGGAGCAGCACATGAGGGGCAGTATGGAATAGGGAGCAACACATGAGGGGCAGTATGGAAGCGGGAGCAGCACATGAGGGGCAGTATGGAAGAGGGAGCAGCACATGAGGGGCAGTATGGAAGAGGGAGCAGCACATGAGGGGCAGTATGGAAGAGGGAGCAGCACATGAGGGGCAGTATGGAAGAGGGAGCAGCACATGAGGGGCAGTATGGAAGAGGGAGCAGCACATAAGGGGCAGTATGGAAGTGGGAGCAGCACATGAGGGGCAGTATGGAAGCGGGAGCAGCGCATGAGGGCCAGTATGGAAGAGGGAGCAGCACATGGGGGGCAGTATAGAACAGGGAGCAGCACATGAGGGGCAGTATGGAAGCGGGAGCAGCGCATGAGGGCCAGTATGGAAGAGGGAGCAGCACATGGGAGGCAGTATGGAAGAGGGAGCAGCACATGAGGGGCAGTATAGAACAGGGATTAGCACATGAGGGGCAGTATGGAAGCGGGAGCAGCACATGAGGGGCAGTATGGAAGTGGGAGCAGCACATGAGGGCCAGTATGGAAGAGGGAGCAGCACATGAGGGGCAGTATGGAAGAGGGAGCAACACATGAGGGGCACTATGGAAGAGGGAGCAGCACATGTGGGGCACTATGGAAGAGGGAGCAGCACATGATGGGCAGTATGGAAGAGGGAGCAGCACATGAGGGCCAGTATGGAAGAGGGAGCAGCACATGAGGGGCACTATGGAAGAGGGAGCAGCACATGATGGGCAGTATGGAGAGGGAGCAGCACATGAGGGGCAGTATGGAAAAGGGGGCAGCACATGAGGGGCAGTATGGAAGAAGGAGCAGCACATGAGGGGCACTATGGAAGAAGGAGCAGCACATGAGGGACAGTATGGAAGAGGGAGCAGCACATGAGGGGCAGTATGGAAGAGGGAGCAGCACATGAGGGGCAGTATGGAAGAGGAAGCAGCACATGAGGGGCAGTATGGAAGCGGGAGCAGCACATGAGGGGCAGTATGGAAGAGGGAGCAGCACATGAGGGGCAGTATGGAAGAGGGAGCAGCACATGAGGGGCACTATGGAAGAGGGAGCAGCACATGAGGGGCAGTATGGAAGAAGGAGCAGCACATGAGGGGAAGTATGGAAGAGGGAGCAGCACATAAGGGGCAGTATGGAAGCGGGAGCAGCACATGAGGGGCAGTATGGAAGAGGGAGCAGCACATGAGGGGCAGTATGGAAGCGGGAGCAGCACATGAGGGGCAGTATGGAAGAGGGAGCAGCACATGAGGTGCAGTATGGAAGGAGCAGCACATGAGGGGCAGTATGGAAGAGGGAGCAGCCCATGAGGGGTAGTATGGAAGAAGGAGCAGCACATGAGGGGCAGTATGGAAGAGGGAGCAACACATGAGGGGCAGTATGGAAGAGGGAGCAGCACATGAGGGGCAGTATGGAAGAAGGAGCAGCACATGAGGGGCAGTATGGAAGAGGGAGCAACACATGAGGGGCAGTATGGAAGAGGGAGCAACACATGAGGGGCAGTATGGAAGAGGGAGCAACACATGAGGGGCAGTATGGAAGAAGGAGCAGCACATGAGGGGCAGTATGGAATAGGGAGCAGCACATGAGGGGCCGTGTAAAAGATGGAGCAGTTCAGGAAATGGTGGTGGCTAGACATGAGGGCCAATTATATAGGAGGTCTCACTGATGGACATGGAAGAAGTTGGCTGCTGTATGTGGAAAGCTGCACACGAAAGAAGGAGCCTGCTATGTATAAAGGGTGGCGTGGACTACAACAGTCAGTCTGATTGTGGGGGGGGGGGGGGGATGTGGCGGGAAATATTAATTCAACCCTATGGCTGGTAAGAGGCCAGCTGCTGCAGAGTTCACTTTAATTGCAGCTAATAAATGTGGCTACGGCGGCGCGAGTCTTCTTGAGTCGCGGCTCCGTGGTGCGTCAGGAGCCAGCGGAGGAGCGAGGAACCAGCTGCGTTCCCCTTGAAGGATGTTTCCGAAATGTAAAGCAGCGGCGGGGTGGACGGCGGTGGCTTTATTGTAAATTTGCTGTATAGGAAATATAAACCATTAATCTCTCCTCCCCGTTCCCGGCACATCGCGGTTGATAACATCATCTGATTAATGAGCAATGGATGAGTCATTATTTGCAGATTCTCGGATAGGATTGCAATTAAAACGGCGAGCAAAGGCTGAGGACGGAGCGCGCTTGATGCCTTTTGAAGACGGAGCGTCTATTTATCACTGCTATTTGTTTTCTTTCTATCTTTTTCCATCTTTTCCATTTATTTATATATATTTTTTATTTTTTTTTTGAGGAGAGGACGGCATTGAAAATAGATTTATGATTATTTCACGGTGTTATCTCAGATAAAAGAATCATTTTTTTTCTTCTTCAGACAAAAAAAAAAGTAGAAACAGCAGAGTCTGTAAAATCGACTTGTTCAAAGGATTGTTTTAATTGTCTGAAAGCTTTTGTTTGCCTTAGCGGAAACCTGCGTACAAAGGACAAAATGGACTAGTTAAGCAGGGGGAGGATTGTGCCGCTTCTTCCATAAAGGACCAGTAAATTGGGAATAGAAAAAAAACTTTATGCAAAGGAGATGTTAACAGTATTCACAAATATGCATTTACTTCTTACGTTTATGTAACGCTCTCTAAATACATAGATCATTTACATTAGTATCAGCCCCTGAGGAGATTGCAGTCAATTGTCTCTACTTCCTCCCCTATTGGCCTTTCCAGCCCTATTGATATCCGCCCATGAGGAGCTTACAGGGTAATGTCTTTTACATCCACAACTGACCTTCTCTGTAGAAAGTCATTGGTGAATTTCTCTGCCGACCACATGGGTTGGACTGGGCCACAGTAGTACAGTTTTTTCCCTCGGTGGGCCCCGCCTCCAGGTCTCTGGTGGGCCCCCCCCCCTCCTTGTCTGACAGAGCTCCAATTGCTGATTGCAGCACAAAAATTCTCTTCTCAGTGCTGTAATCACTCATGCTGAGAGCAGTGGCGTAGCTAAGGAGCTGTAGGCCTCGATGCAAATTTTACAATGGGGCCCCCCAACCCCAAGCACTCTATACATAACAATTGATACGACGCACCAAAACCTGCCAATGGCAGCTACAGTGTCAGAGGTGCAAGAAGGGGATGGGAAATAGCTTGTTAATGATTACCACTATTCAAAGTATCTATAGAAGTGATTATTATGAGCACAGGACCAATAGAGAGGTAATACTGTAGGTTAGGGAGGGCCCTTCGGGGTCCCTTTGGCCCAAGGGCCCGGATGCGGTCGCAACCTCTGCAAAGTAGGACATTACTTTATATTGAAGGAGGGGGCTCTATGCAAAGTTTTGCTGGGCAGCAGTGTCTCTGAATTACAATGCTGCTAAGATCATGTAAATTTGGCCCTGCCCATAATACATCATGACCACACCCACCTTCCGGTGCATGGTCACGCCCTTTTTTCACCGCAATCATGGGATGTGTTGGCCCCAGGTTGAAATTTCTTTGGTGGGCCCCCAGTGTCCCAGTCCGACTCTGCATACACACATATATTTTTCATCACTTACTTGCTTACACTAGTTGCGCAAACTTTCAAACACATAATATACCACATCTACAGTATGTCTGTGCCTTCTGATTGTATGTTTTAATATTGTCAGTCATCAGGAATGGAGTCTGTAGAATACTTACTAGCTGAAAGCGTATTGTTTTTTTTTTGTTTGTTTTTTCTTTTAAATTATCCAATACATAGTATTATTCTGATTCAAAACGTCCTGTCTGTAAAATACAAGCTTTAGTCTGCAGCAATGCTTAGCTACTAAGATAAGGAATTACAAACACAGTGTTTCTTTCCCTCCTGCCTCTTCCATCTCCTCTTGCTTGTAGGGTCATCAGACACAGGCTGGGGGCTGGAATGATTTGTCTGTGACCTGTCCACACAGGAGCAGCATGCTAGCAAGTAAGGATTAAAGCATGCCAGCAAACTAGCCATGTACATCTGTAGGTAACCTTTCTTACAATAGCACCATTATTTGGACTATCTGCTAAGCTCAAAAGCTTCTGAGTTTTCATATTTGCAATTGGTTCCTGTCATTGCTGAACTAATTAGGCTTCATTTTATCACCTGAGTTAGGCAAAAAGTATCTAAAGCTCACCCTACTAACACGGATTTTGATCACCCAAATGGGCCCCACCAGCCATCCCTTGTGCCCCCCTCAAAAAATTTTAAGCTGGAGCCGCCATTGGTTATAGGTATGGTTAAGTCTTAGGTACTCTGGTCTACTGCAAAGCCTAGAGTTTTCATGTAATTGAAATCTACATAGCTCCGGCTAAAATGACATCTTTTTAAAGTGGTGTCAGAAAAGACATTGGAACCATAAATTTACATTTAATTCATTATCCGTGGCGGCACATCGTCACACCGGCCTACGCCTTTCTCTCACTCTCTCCCTGTCTGTCTATTATGAGCTGTAGAGAGCTTTCTCAGGAATTCGCTAATTCCGAAACATTTTCTTCCTCCGTTCTTTATCACCCACCTCCAGGCTAGAAATTGATTAGATTCCAGGGTCAGATCATCAAAAGGTCAAAAATGCACCAGGCCTTGCATCTCTCCGCGTCATATAAAGGGTCCTTCAGGCGATCTCGGCAATGCCGCTGTGCCGGCTTTGATTAAAGACTCCTCTTTCGGAAAATGAGAGGCCCGGGTTCTGAAGGGAGTGAGAAGGTCAGTTGTACAGCTGCCACTTGATGGTGGGTGTGCGGCAAAAGCCGCCTTGCTAAAGAGGTGCTTGCATAAAATTAGCCTCTTGTGCGCGGGACAATGAAAGAAGAGGCTGAAACGGGAGGGAACAGCGCAATTAGTCTGGAGCTACGATTAGCCGTCTCTGTGTGACACACACTTCTCAAAGATGGCTTATCAGTCGGAATTCAGGAAATGCATTCATGTTTTTGAAGGTGACACATGCTCATCGTCGACCTTTCAGGTCAGGCTTGTACTTTACTGTAGTGGACCTTCCGTTGAAGCGAAACATAAGGAAAAAGCAAGAGCCATTTAAAGAGAAACGGTAAACAAGGATTAAACTTCATCCCAATCAGCAGCTGATCCCCCTTTTCCCATGAGAAATCGTTACCTCTGCTCAAATAGATCATCAGGGCGGTCTGTATGGCTGATATTGTGGTGAAACCCCTCCCACAGTGTGATGTCAGGACCTAGGTCCTGACTGTTTCCTGTCTGTGAGCCTTGTTGCATTGTGGGAAATAACAGCTGTTTCCAAATGCCAAGCAACCATTATCTCCCTCTGTACATATGTATATCTATAAATAACAAAACAAAAAAAACAAAAACAACCTTTTAGCCTATCTCATTGTTAGGGGGTGTTGTTATAGATAATGGCAGTTGGTGATCTCTAGTTTTTTTTTCATGTCTGCCAGTAGTAAAGATGATTACTAGCAGGCTGATTGTGGATCAAACAACTTACATGGTGAATATCAATCATTTCTTGATCTTTCTTCTATTTTTTAACTTCTCACTTTGTAATGTATTGATTTATTTTTTTTTACACATTTTGCTGCAATTCCTCTTTAATGCATTCTTAAAACATACCGGAAGTGACAATAAACTGATGAGATTAATACTTGTAGCTTTGGTCCTACTCCTAAATAGGAATTTACTGTAATGCAACTGTCATGTTTTGTGTTTAAAAGCTAAAAACATAACTTACATATTTTTTTATTGTCCGTTTACCTGTTCCTTGCACTGAGAAGAGTTTCTCTGCCATACAAGGGTTTTATAATAAGTTATTAGTGAGATTTACAGTGCGACTGAAGAGAAAGTGTCATTTACATTCCTGAATTCTTAACTATTACAGTATGGGGGCAAAAAAGTCTAGTTCTATGTAGGTATGGGATTGTACATACACATATATATTTCATAGTGTCATACGTCACTTCAGGTATACATTAAATAAATCTGGTATAGCTCCCTGATTCTTTTTTATATATATCAGTCTTATTTATTACCCGTCCCTGTACACTCAGCTCCCTGAGGTTGGGGACGTAAAAGGAAATCTAAAATCAAATTAAAAAATCCGTAAACCCTAGTCAATAACTCTTTACCTCTCTGCAAGGCAGCATACACTGCTCGAGGATGCCCACAAAAATTCAAAAATGTCTGGAAGCCCTGGGTTGATAAATCTGAATCCAACTGAACCCATAGTCTATATATATTTATACACCAATATTTTATTGTGCAGCCATTATATGTACAGCACGGCTTGGGTGGAGCAGGGAGGGGTGGCTGAGGTGGGTGGGGGAGGAGGGTGATGGTCTTCCTTTCGGGGCTTACTTGCCCCTTGTTCTCTGCTTGTTTTTTGTAAGATGCTCCCTCGCCTGCATGCGGTGGTGTTGCATCTACTTGTGTTTTTCTTTTGTTAAATGCAAATAACAATAATTTATTGGAGTCATTGTGTGCCCCCGCTATCCTTCTGAGTCCCTTCGACCAGCAGAGGTGACCCTCGCAAATCTGGGCGGCCACAAGCCTCTTCATCGCGGCCCTGCGGCCGGGAGTCTTCTGCAAATGCGCAGTATGCGGAAATCGCTATTGTGCATGTGCAGAGCGCACCCGGCCGTGGGAGCGCAATCAGGGTGTGCACGGCTCAGGGCTGCGCATGCACAGTAGCTGCCAAGTGACAGCGACTGCCCAGCTTTGTGGGGGTTGCCGCTGCTTACTGGAGGGTCTCGGACGGACATCATGTGTACTGGATGACTTCAGGGGGCTGCAAGAAGCCCCGGGTAAGTTAAACTGTTTTTTTTGTTTTTTGCCTTAAGACAACTGACGTAGGAGGGATATGGAGGCTGCCATATTTATTTCATTTTAAGCAATACCAGTTGCCTGGCAGCCATGCTGTTCTTCTAGCTCTAATACTTTTAGCCATAGACCCTGAACAAGCATGCAGCAGATCAGGTGTTTCTGACATTATTGTCAGATCTGACAAGATTAGCTGCATGCTTGTTTCTGATGTGATATAAATACCGTATATACTAGCATATAATCCGACCCGGGTATAAGCCAAGGTACCCACTTTTCCCTCAGAAAGCAGGAAAAAGTGATTGACTTGCATATAAGCCCCCTATCCAGTATAGCCCCCTCCACAGTAGCCTGGTGTGCCCCCAGTGCAGGTCAGACCCTCTCCCTGTAGCCAGATGTGCCCCAAGGATGATACAGCTGTGTCTTAAGACGTCATAGATATGAGACAAAGCTATTGCCATTCAGGAAAAATCACCGATCATTGCACCACTGACAAGTTGCTTGCACACTCCGATTCACAAGCCACGGACACAGGTAGTCTTGAGCAGCACACTCTGCACACCATGGTGCAGGGGATGGGGGGGCACAGACACCGTAGGGCGCCAGCTGGCAAAAGCAGTATCACTAGTGCACAATCCTTAAGCTCTTCTGCTAGTAGCAAAACCTGCTCCACTATCCGCTCCACTGACCCACATATAGGCCGAGGGGGTAACTTTTCAGCACATTTTTTTGTGCTGAAAAGTTAGGCTTATACGTGAGTATATACAGTACTACTGCAGCCAAATAGATCAACAGGGCTGGCAGGGCCAGGCAACTGGTATTGTTTAACAGGAAATAAATATGGCAGCCTTCATATTCTTCTCACTTCTGTTGTCCTTTAAGTCTCCCTTCAATGTTAAGACTTACGTAATAGATAAATATTTTTAAAAATAGGCATTCTCGTTGAAGATTGAAACCATATAAAATATTTTTATACTCACCATAAAGCATGAATAATTTCCCTCTAGCATGAAACTCCACATTTAAATCTCAGAAACTATTACAGAAGGAATGGTGGAAGATAGAATGAGATGCTTTAGATGCAGAGACACATACCTTACTCTAGGGTTGCCTCAGAGTACTATGATTTAATTTCTTATACACTTTTATCTATGCAATGTTCTGTTGTTCTCATCTGATGTGGGCGGTGCTAAAACGTAATAAAATCTGCAAATCTCCTGAGACTCCGCCGAGCTGCAATGTTCATCTTGACGAGGGTTGGTCAATGAGATGCTAAAAATACAGATTTGATTCAGCATTATCCAAATGATGTATGCAAATTTTTGGAATTTGAAAATAGACCAATCGAATTCCACCTCAGCAGGGTTGGATTGGGCCATTTTAACCCACTACCCCAGCTTCAAAGGAATTACCTCGTTCGAGATAAGTGCACTGCTTTTGACCTCAGTCAGCAGAACTCATTGTACTGTAAATGTTTGGAATGATTTGATCTCTCTCTGCTAGCAGAAAATATAGAAACTGAAAGCAGAAGTCCTCTGCTATTGTCTCGCACTGCCCCCTAGTGACAAGTGGCCGCATTACAGCAGTACTAATTAGAAGCAAAGAAATGTAACAAATAAGAACTAAAAAATTGGGTAAAATGAATTGGCCTGGAGCACTTGCTAGCCTCTAAATTAATTGGCTGCTAAAGCGTTAAAGAGAGTCTGTATTGTTAAAATCGCACAAAAGTAAACATACCAGTGCGTTAGGGGACATCTGCTATTACCCTCTGTCACAATTTCGCTGCTCTCCGCCGCATTAAAAGTAGTCAAAAACAGTTTTAAAAAGTTTGTTTGTAAACAAACAAAATAGCCACCAAAACAGGAAGTAGGATGATGTACAGTATGTCCACACATAGAAAATACATCCATACACAAGCAGGCTGTATACAGCTTTCCTTTTGAATCTCAAGAGATCATTTGTGTGTTTCTTTCCCCCTGCAGCTCTCACCCACTGAAGAGTTACAAGCTGATTGTTTCTTCCTGCAGACAGCTCTGCCCGGTGTCTGTAATTCCTTAGTATGTGACTCCTATCACAACAGAGGAGGAATTATCCAGCTTGTAAAAGATAAGAGAGCAGAGAAAAGCTGGCTAATGTAAATAACACACACCGGAGTGTGCATAGAGGGGCCTGGAGGGGGGCGTGCATCACAGATCCACAACACGGAAGAGTTGGCAGCCTTCCAGACACAGGGCAACAAGTCCGACAGGGGAAAGATACATTGATTTATTACAGAGACGGTGATAGTAGAAAGTGCTGCAGTAAGCCAGAGCACATTAGAACAGGTTTAGGAACTTGTAGGATGGTAGAAAACAGGATGACATTTTTGTTACAGAGTCTCTTTAAAGTTGCAAAAATTAGCAAAATCCTACATCAACTTTGAATTATTTGCATTTCCTTGACCGTCCCTATTCATGACTAGTGAGGATGGTCAATGAGACACAAACAATTCAGAGTTGATGCAGGCTTTATGCTACTTTTAATGCAAACATATGCGGCTTGAAAACGCCATACAGTTGGTCCAGTTTGAAGATGCATACATTTGAAAATTTGCATCAACTTGAGACAAACAATTCTGAGTTGATACAGATTTTATGCTAATGTTTATGCAGATAAATGCAGCTTGAAAAAAGCACCCATTAAATGCCACTGTTATAGTTGGTCCATTTTCAAGATGCAGACTTTTGAAAATTTGCATCAACTTGGAATTATTTGCATCTCATTGACCATCCCTAATTACTTGAGATGGCCAATGAAATTCTAACCATTTTGAATTGATGAAAATTTATGTTAATTTTATGTACCTTAGAATTGTATTGCTTAAATGCAGTAACGGATAATTTGCTGGCGCCAGGTCATAGCTGCATATAATTTGCATACAATTACCATAATTTGCATAAATCTATATTATTACCACCTCTGTTCACAACTGTAGGGTAAAGCTTCTACACACGCGAAGATCAATGTAGCCCAGGTGGGAATTTGCATAATTCTAGCTCACCTCAAAATGATTTGCATCTCATTGACCATCTCTAGTAAACAGGAAAAGTCACTACAGGACCCGACCTGGCAGGTTCTTTCAATGTATATAATAATATTTAATCAATACAAAAATACAGATGTGCAAAAAAAAAAAAAATGGTAATGCATTGCTGATTAATGCAAATTTTTACTATCTGATGCATACCAAAAATGGGTGGCTAAACTAGGGGCTTAAATTTAAGTACATTTCATTCTCCTGACCTGAACAGTAAATCACCAGACTGGCTGGGTTCACTTGGTGATGGTGAATGTGAAGACCGCGGTTGCACGTATGATCCTCTGGACACACAGACATTCGGTGGTAAAGCAAGGCTCTTTCCCAGAATGCCGTGTGCCCTGTTAAATATTCCTATTTTTTATGTCTCACTGAGCACTGGGAAAATATTGATTTCTGTTTATCCCTCTGTTTATCCATAGAATCAGTTGCTAGGCAACCCCCAGGAACCTGACAAATCTCCATCTTGCCGCTACTCCTCTGTAGTATAAGCAGGTGTAGCGTCCTGAGGGAGGGAACAGCGCGAGACCCATAAATGTGTTCACAGATCACTGAGATTTCCGCCGGCTTATTTATCAAAGTCTCCAGCCTTCAAACAGCAGCTCATAATAGATGCAAATAGCACTGCGCCATTCGCCAGGCGTAGATCCGATTACCGCTGTCTCTGTCACGGAATGAGGTGTTCTGTACACAAGTCCACTTCCAGGCACTCCTCAGTTCTCAAACAATTCTAAACCTGAACGTCAGGCAAACGGCAAAATATACAACCGAACCAAAACCACTAGGAAAATTATCGCAAATACCTTCTGTTATATGAAGGCAACTCACACTAAACCTTGCTTATTAGTAGGAGGGCTTTCTGTCTCTTTTAGTCCCCTAGACTTTCCTTGTGGTTTTGGGTCACCCCGAGCCGCTTGGGTATTCTGTTGTTCTAGTCCAGGCCCTATCCCATAGAGCTACAGCAATCCCTGCCATGCACTGAGGAGGACCAAAAGTCCGAAACAGGCTGTCTGCATGTGGTGTTGATGTGGCTCTGTAAAATGTAAAGCTATAGGCTTGCTATACACCAGCAGTTCTGGATGTAAGCCTGGGTTCAGGGACATAAAGAGATAATTTGCATATTTAGTAGCAGTGCATTGTGGGTAACCACAGATGATCCCTAAAACGGCGCTTGAAAGAAAGGGCCTGATAAAAACAACAACAACAAAAAAAACGGCGCCTGGTGTAGCCCTTATGCCAAATTCAGCTACAAAGGGCGCCCGGTGTAGCCCATATTCTAAATTCAGCTACAAAGGGTGCCTAGTGTAGCTGAAAAGCTAGTTTTTGTTTATAAAAAGGACTAGCTGATGACCCGGCGTTGCTCGGGTATGTATTTGGCTGGTGTCGGCTCCACCCACTTTTTCTAACAGAAACACACAAACACTCAATGACCAACTTTGTGAGCTTTGGCATCAATAATTTGTATATTCCCATAGAAATTAAATAATTCAAATTACCGGTTTGTGACTCCGCCCCTCTCCAGCGTTTGGACCCCAGTCACCGATTGACCAACTATAGCAGGTTTGAGGCATCTGCTATCAACAGTGTAATAATGGCAGCAATTAAATTTTTTTCCCTTGAAAATGAATAGGTGAATTTTGATTAGTTATAATAGGCTCCACCCACTTCCCTGAATATTAATCTCAGTCACCCAGTGACCATCTGGGCTAAGTTTGATTGAGAACCCTGCTGTTAACAGTGTAAAAAGGCCTGCAGTTTATATTTTCCCATTGAAATTTGTTTTTGGCTCTCCCGACTTTCTGTAACTTGGACAAACAGTCACTGAATGACCAAGTATGTGAGCTTTCGGGTCCTTGGCATCAATAAAAACAAATCTGATTGGCTGTTTGTGGCTCCACCCCTTTTCTGAATTTGAACCCCAGTGACCCAATGACCAACTGGACCAGGTTTGAGGCTTGTGCCAGTAACAGCGCAAGAATGGCAGCAATTTTAATATTCCTATTGAAAATCAAAAGGTGAATATTGATTGGCTGTTGTAGGCTCCACCCACTTTTATGAGCTTTGGGGGTCCTTGGCATCAATAAATTGAATTTTTCCATTAAAATTAAACAAATCTGATTGGGTGTTTGTAGCGCTCCCCCTTTTCAGAATTTAAACCATAGTCTCCCAGTGACTGACTGTACCAGATTTGAGGCATCTGCCATTAAGAGTGTAAGAATGGCAGCAATGTAAATATTCCCCCTGAAAATCAATAGGTGAATTTTGATTCGCTGTTGTAAGCTCCACACACATTACTGAATATTAATCCCATTCACCCAGTGACCAACTGTGTAAAGTTTGAGAACCCTGCCAATGACAGAATGGCTGAAATCAATCTAACAAATCTGATTGGCATCCCCTTTAGTGAATTTGGACCCCAGTCACACAATAACTGACTGTATCAGGTTTGAGGCCTATGCCATTAACAGTGTAAGAATGGTAGCAATGTAAACAGAGCTGGATTAAGGCTAAATGGGGCCCTGTAACGATCGGTGTAACACAGAGAGGATCTGATTACCAGTGATCTGCAGTATCACCGAGAATGCAGATATATACCCGATTATTGATGATCTGCAGTATCACCGATAATCAGATATATCTCTAACCTCTGGACACCTGAGTAATATGAGTGTTTGGTGCAACCGTAATACTTTGAGGAGAGCACCCGTGTAGAGGGTGCTAGGCAGTACGAGATACTGCTTAGAGATCAGGTTCCTTCCACTGGTCTGATGCTCCCCAAGGGGCGGAGCCAGGCTGAGAGTGGGAAGGACCAGAGAGTGAGTGACACCAATGGTGAAGTGTCACTGACAGGTCTGTGAACTATCTCCCAACAGGGAAGACAGTTCTCGAGGTTGGACAGGCCAGGTCGTTAACACACAGACAGATTAAGTACAGAGACAGGAGACTGATGCGGAATCCTAAGACTAGCAGAGTTTGGCAACAGAGTATCAGATATAGCGAAGTACCTAATCAGAGATCAGAAGAGTGGTCAGGAAAGCAGAAGGTCATAACAAATAATCAACAATGCCTAGACTTGGGTGTGAGCTCCTAGTTCATCAACACCCCGGAACTGGTCTAGATAATAACTCAGATAATAACACAGATAATAACAGGATTCCTAGACTAAGGTGTGAGCTCCTTGGTCATCAACACCTTGGAAACTGGTCTAGATAATAACACAGATAATAGCACAGATAATAACAGGATTCCTAGACTAAGGTGTGAGCTCCTTGGTCATCAACACCTTGGAAACTGGTCTAGATAATAACACAGATACTGACAGACGGTCTGAGTGCTACCACGTAGTGATCGCAAGGCCAGACACCAGAGAAATGACCAGCACCCAGTATATATACCCCAGCGCTCTCCAGCGCCACCCCTAAGTGCTGGACCAATGAAAACTGCTGGAATTGTCAGCTGACCGGCTTGGTCAGCTGACGCCCTACTTACTGTCATAAAAGCCCTGCCTCTCCGTGCGCGCGTCCTCCTGAACCTGTGTGGACTATCAGTCCCAGCCACACCAGACATGTGTTGTAATGTTTCTGCTGTGTTGGATGCGGAACCAGCCGCCGCACCGCTGTCCAAGCATGCGGCGGTTCCTCCGCGTTCAGCAGTACTGTCAGAATTATGCCTATGCGTACCAACATCCGTGTCTGACGCGGAATCCGCCGCCTTGTTCATAAGGCATGCGGCGGTTTCATCGCGCTCCGTCATGCCAGTGGATGCAGACCCATGCGCGCAACCTGCCGCGTTGGACGCGGAATCAGCCGCCTTGCTCTGAGTACTCACGGCGGCTTTCCCGCGTTTTCTCACAGGCCCTAAGCAAAGTAACTGATTTGGGCCCCCCCATCATGTCATAATAGAATCAGAAGATGCAGCTGCACAGCAACATGCCGCACACACCAGGCCAGCCGAGCTACTGGTTGCTATGGGCAACAGCCCGCTTTCCTCTGTAGGTGCACAATGCAGGGAATAGCAGCGGCAAAATGCAGAGTGAGAGATAAATGGCTGGGACATTTGCACTCAGGGGCTGGGGCACCCCTGTGAAGAGGGCGCCAGATATCACAGCAGCAGTACTTTCCTCCTGCATCTCCAGCCTGGCATAGCAGAAAGCACTGGACACCGCCAAACCAGAAGCTGTTCCCCAGACAGAATTACATAACCACCCCCACCACTGAACAACCGATTTCCTCCCAAACTAGACAGCCACCATGCAGCCTCTATCCCAGTGAATACGATAGTCCAGCAGAGAAGGCTGCCGCAGCGGGGTAGAATGACAGCAACAGATGACTCACATTCACCTATTGCGATCCAAGCAATAGAGGTTCCGTCATCCGAAGCCCATCTGTCTCCTCTAGAGTGCTGCCGCTCTGTTACTACTATTACTACTTCCTACTTCCTGTCTGATCTGAGAATCAGGAAGTTCAGAGCGAGCGGCTGCACTGTAGAAGAGACAGATGGGTTTCAGATGACGGGATCTCTATCGCTTGGATCATGGATAGGTGAGAGAGCGTTTGCCATCTGCTGCTATCATTCTTGCTGCAGCTGTGGTTCTCTGTGGGAAGGGAGGGAGGAGTGGCAGCGGCAGAGCGCACAGTAGCAGGAGGGGGACCTAGGAGGAGAGCCTGGTTATGAAGACAATCAGCAGCACACGGCATCATTTGACAAGACAAATAACATTTATATTGCGCTTTTCTCCTGGCGGACTCAAAGCGACAGAGCTGCAGCCACTAGGACGCGCCCTATAGGCAGTAGCAGTGCTAAAGAGACTTGCCTAAGGTCTCCTACTGAATAGGTGCTGGCTTACTAAACAGGCAGAGCCGAGATTTGAACCCTGGTCTCCTGTGTCAGAGGCAGAGCCCTTAAAGGGACTCCGAGCAGTGCCTGTGGGTATGCCTTTAAGCATACTACACACCTACCAGCATGATGTTTGTAATTATATCCCCCTGCGTTCCTTATATTTCATTGCATTGTGCTGAATCGAGCTGCTGACTTTGGAGAAAAGTCGTCCTGTGTAATACAATGTAACTATGGAAAGATGCATATCATTTTGAAGCTCTCTTTCTCCTCTTTCCAATGATAGATAAACTGCCACCCTACGCCTTTTAGTTTTCACTATTTTCGCGATTGAAATTACAGTGGCCGCGATTTCGATCACGAAAATTTCGAAAACTAAAAGGCCGTGGTTTATATATCATTGGAAAGAGGAGAAAGAGAGCTTTAAAATGATATGCATCTTTCCATAGTTACTGCACTGCTCAGAGTCCCTTTAACCATTATACCTTCCAGCCACCGCTGACAGGATGGCGAGAGCTGGTTTATGTGCTGATGGGGCCCCTTTGACTCGGAATGGGGCCCCAAGCGACTGCTTTTGTTGCCTGGTCGGTAATCCAGCCCTGAATGTAAATATTACCCTTGAAAATCAATAGGGGAATTGTGATTGGCTGTTGTAGGCTCCACCCACTTTATAAATATTAATCCCAGTCACCCAGTGTCCACCTGTGTCAAGTTTGGGAACCCTGCCATAAACAGTGTAAGAATGGCTGCAGTTTATATTTTCCCATGTAAAAAATGTAGTTGTTGGTGACGCCCACTTTTTCTAACCTTGACATACAGTCACTCAATTACCAAGTTTATGAGCTTTGGGGTCCTTGGTATCAATCATTTGTATATTCCCTTTGAAATTAATCAAATCTGATTGGCTGTTTGTGGCTCCGCCCCCTTTCTGAATTTGAACCCGTCACCCAGTGACCAACTGTACCAGGTTTGAGGCATCTGCTATTAACAGCTATTAACAGTGTAAGAATAGCAGCAATTTAAATATTCCCCTTGAAAATCAACAGGTGAATTTTGATTGGCTGTTGTAGGCTCCACCCATTTTCTTGAATATTAATCCCAGTCACCCAGTGACCACATGTGCAAACTTGAGAACCCTGCTATTAACAGTGTAAGCATGGCTGCAGTTTATATTTCACCAGTGAAATTTGTTTTTGGCTCCGCCCACCTTTTGTAACCTGGACACACAGTCACTCAATGACCAAGTTTGTGTGCTTTCATTTTCCTGGCATCAAAAATGTGTGAATGGAAGCAGTTTATCCAGCAAAGAAATCTGATTGGCTGTTTGTGGCCCCTTTAGTGAATTTGGACCCCAGTCACCGAATGACCAACTGTAGAAAGTTTGTAGCCTCTGCCATTAACAGTGTAAGAATGGCAGCAGTTTAAATATTCCCCTTTAAAACCAATAGGTGAATTTTGATTGGCTGTTGTAGGCTCCACTCACTTTCTTGACTCTTAGGCCCAGTGCACACTGATCCGCCGGCCGCATCCGCATGTAAATACGCTTGGCTAATGTATTTCAATGGGATGGTGCACACTGGCGGTTTGAGTTTTGTAGCAAACCACAAACGTGCCTCCTGCATCACGTTTGCAGTTTGCAGAAGCGTTTCTGCCTCTAAGTAAAGTATAGGAAAAACGCAAACCACTCTGAGAAACGCTACTTCAGAGCGGTTTGCCAGGTGTTTTTGTTACAGAAGCTGTTCAGTAACAGCTTTTACTGTAACAATATTTGTAATCTGCTACACAAAAAGAGCACCCAAAACCGCTAGGTATGTTTAGAAATAGAGATGGCCCGAACGGTTCGCCCGCAAACGGTTCCAGGCGAACTTTAGGTGCCGTGAGACCCCCAGAACCTATCATGCCAGGTAGTAAGGGATCTGTGTACCAAGTTTCGTTCAAATCGGTCAAGCCGTTTTCGAGTGACCGCGACACACACACACACACACACACACACACACACACACACACACACACACACACACACACACACACACACACACACACACACACACACACACACACACACACACACACACACACACACACACACACACATCCAATTTTATATACATAGATACTGTTATAGGCAAAATTTGTTGGGCTATAAAAGGGCTCTGGATATAGCCGAGAAAAGTGATTGCTATGACCTAACTTCTCCCTACTCTCACTCACACAGATCCCTCCCCTGATGGTGCCTAACCCCACCTGGTGGTGCCTAACCCTAACCCCTCCCTCGTGGTGCCTAACCCTAACCCCTCCCTGGTGGTGCCTAACCCTAAGACCCCCTGGTGGTGCCTAACCCGCCCCCTGGTGGTGCTTAACCCTAAGATCTCTCCTGGTGATTACTATACCTAATTTCTCCCTACTCTCACACAGAACCCTCCCCTGGTGGTGCCTAACCCCTCCTTGGTGGTGCCTAACCCTAAGACCCCCCTGATGGTGCCTAACCCTCCCCCCCTGCATCTGTAAGCATTGGGTGTCAAATTTAATAGGTACACCACTGATGACCATCACTAACTACAAGTAAATCAGACCCTCAGTCTCCTCCTTGTTGGTCATGTGGTCATTTCACATCCAGGAAAAGTAGCTCTCAACAAAAGTTTCTTTCTTTTTTTTTTTCTCTTTTCTATTTTTTACTACATTTCTCATCAAAGGCCTTCTTCATGTCTCCCATTTGATAATCGAGTTTCCGCTATTGGACACAGATCATTAAGGAAGGATCTTTGTATCTTTTCATAGCTGAGAGATTTTTACGATTCAAGGAAAATGAGAGAAGAACGTAATGGACGAAGAGGTGCAACAATTTTCTTTCTTACGTTTTCCACTCTGACCTCATAAATGGGAATATAATGGCAATGTAAGAACAGGTTGTAATTTTTGTTCCATTTTAAATGTTCCTATGCGGCGGACGTTAAAGAGAAATAACATTGTTTCGTGTTTTTCTCTATAGACACGTCACGTGAATGAGGATCCAGGTTCAGTTGCAATTAGTAGAAGCAGTGGTATAGCTTGAGATTATGGGGAACCATATCAATATCTCCATAGGGCCATCAGATCTAGGCACTCTTGAGCAATGCTACCCTATGGATAGGAGCTGATTGGACAATTTACATCCCCATGCAATGTACACTCTGTATGGTCCATGGGCCCCGAGACGAAGTCAGAGGGTGGAGAAACAAAGAATAGTTAATAATGAACACATTAAGTACCACCTCATCTCCAGGGCCCCATAGCAGTTGCTTTGGCTGCTATTGCTATTGCAATGCCCCTGAGTAGAAGGGGTGGCTTCCATTATTGCGGGGATAAGTTTGTTTAGATCCCAGCTAAACCCGAAATTTAAGAAAGATTCCCTAAGTGATCACGTTTTTTTAAAAACACTCCCTGAAGGCAGTGGTGCCGTTCAACTGCCAGTATAGTGAGCCGAAAGTAAGCAGGCCGGCTGCCATCTTTTTATAAGTCCTTACCAGTGTGGGCTCTTGAAGATCATAGAGGAAACTTTGAGGCTGGTTTTACACTTGGGGTGTGCGTTTGCAATGTGATGGCTCGCTACTGCCGCATCACACCGCAAGGCACAAATTCACAAACATATGGCCCTTTGGCAACAAACAATTTCATATGCATAGCACAGCAAGTCCCCCCCCCCCCCCCCCCACGCACGGCCTCCACCACCACCTCTCACCGCGCTATGTACTCGTCTCCCCTGTGGACAGCAAGTACGTCACTGGGATTTCTGGGGTTTACTGTCATATTCCGTATCCGTCTTTAGCAGCTCAGCTTACTTAATCGAACCCCAATAAGTGGAAGTGAGAATTCACCCAGAGAAGAAGGACTAGTCCAAATCCTGCCAGAAAGAGGTTCAGAGCTATTCATTTAATAATAACTACTATATGTGACAGTTACAGGAAATAGGTCACTTACAGCAAAATTTACTGTGGAACATTCATACACCTTATATCTATTGGTATGTATATTTTCAATGTTACAGTCTTGATTACCTAAAGTATCCATTTAAAGTCTACTCACTCATAGATTTGGTAAGATTGTATAATCACGCTTGTATCCTTGATTGGCACCTTTACTTATAAATTATCTCTCCTGAGGTGAAAAATGAGGAAAATGAAGTAATTCATGAGATAGGTTTTGTTAATCAATCCTTATATTTCAGAAACTACTGATTATTTTAACATACTATTTTGGTGAAGCTATTTTTATCATACTAAAGAAAACTTGAACAGAGTGCAAACTTGAAACGGTGCAACGCTGCTTCATCAGGCAATTAAGGAGCAACAAAGTTTGTCAGTTTTCAGAGACGCTTTGCCTAAAAACTACCAGACTTAGTTGCTCCTTAATTGCCTGAGGAAGCAGAATTGCACCTGCAAAATGCGTTGCACCGTGGAGTAGTCAATTAAAGTTTTTCTGCAACTAAAAGCGACATATCAGTGTCGTCTACTGGGGAGGTAAGTCCACTACCTCCCCTTTTTTTTAATAAAAAAATAGTTGTTCTTACTCTATTTGGCGCCAAGTTTTCTATATTACAATTGTCCTTGGTGAAGGGGTGTTTATCATCTTTCCTGTCTACAGAGAGTGACTTCTTAAAGAGACACTGAAGCGAAAAAAAAAAATTATGATATGAATTGGTTGTGTAGTAGGGGTAATTACTAGAACACTTGTAGCAAAAAAAAAATATTCTCATATTTTTATTTTCAGTTATACAGCTTTTTTTTTTTTTTTTTTATACCATTGCATCATTCTCTAATACTTGCAGTATACACATTAATCAGCATTCTAAACGTTTTTGCAGAACAGGCAGTGAACTTTTGACCTGTCCTGAACTGTTTTCTGCAAAAGAAAAACACAATACAGTTGAGATAACCTAATCAGAAGTCAGAGCTCAGAGCTCAATGGCTATTTGCATAGATAACAACTGGAGTTTCTTAACTCTTCCTGTACTGGAAACAAATATTAGACTTATGTCTCTGCTCCTAATGCTTTATTTCTTAGCTGTACTACACAACAAATTCATTATATCATAATTTTTTTTCGCTTCGGTGTCTCTTTAAGGGAAACTTTAATTCTTTTAAAAAAGGCTGTTCTAGCTGCCCCCCCCCCCGGCTTCTACTGCCCCCCTGCAGTTGCCCTGTGCTGGTACTTAACCACTTGACAACCAGGGTAATTTTCAGTGATTGGTGCTGCGTGAGCTCTACAGCTCACAGCACAGATCAGGTTTGCAGCATGGCGATCAGACTACCCCCTTTTTTCCCCACTAGGGGGATGTCCTGCTGGGGGGGTCTGATCGCCGCCGGCTGCTTGCGCTTGCGGGGGGGGGGGGCTCTTCAAAGCCCCCTCCGCAGCGCTTCCTGGCCTCCTTCCCCTTCCCTCCCTCTCCCTCCCCCTGTGAGCGGCGCAGGACGGAATTCCGTCCTGCGCCTGATAGGATAGGCTTCTGCCTATCAGATGCCGGCGATCCCCGGCCAATCAGAGGCCGGGATCGCCGATCTACGTCACGGCGCTGCTGCGCAGCAGCGCCGTGTGATGTAAACAGCGGGGATTTCTTCCCCGCGCGTTTACATTTTGCCGGCGAGCCGCGATCGGCGGCTCTCCGGCTGTTCACGGAGACACCCTCCGTGAACTGACATGGAAAGGCCGCTCGATCGACCGGCCGTTTCCATGGTAACCCGCAGACGACCAGTTTACGCCAATCGGCGTTAGCTGGTCGTCAAGAGGTTAACAATCCACCTGTCCCACGCCGCGGCTCATTTTCAATTCTGGCAAATGAGCCAGTCAATGGCCACTGCGCCTGCACTTCGCTGGCGGCACATGTCCTCGTTCGTGTTCCCATAGCCGGGAAAGTCCTGCACAGGCACAGTAGAGATTTTCTTATACTGCACCTGCAGAGGTCCCTCCCTGCGACGGGAACACGAGCAAGGATGTGCACAGCTATGGCCGTGCAGGTGCAGTGGCCATGGACTGGTTCTATTGGCGAAATTGAAACTGAGCGGCAGCAAGAGCCCAGAGGATCGTTGTGTACCGGTGTGAGCACAGGGTAACTACAGGGGGGCGGCAGAAGCCCCAGGTAAGAAAAACTTGCTTTTTTATGTTCCCTTTAACCTGAGTGGGGTCAGGTCATAGGCTCCAAACCTGCTACTTCAGTGGTTGCATTAGAGGTAACCCACCACTAAGTAGGCAGAATGGTGGCTTGGTGGTTAGCGCTCTCACCTTGCAACGCTGGATTCCTGGTTCAAATCCCAGCCAGGGCAACATCTGCAAGGAATGTGTATGTTCTCCCCATGTCTGGGTGGGTTTCCTCTGGGCACTCTGGTTTCCTCCCGCATCCCAAAAACATACAGATAAGTTAGTTGGCTTCCCCTAAATTTGCTCTGGACTAGGATACATACACTACATGATGCATTTATAGATATATGACTATGGTAGGGATTAGATTGTGAGCCCCTCAACAGTTAGTTGACCAGACAATATACTCTGTACAGTGCTGCGGAAGATGTTGGCGCTATATAAATACTAAATAATAATAACCGATGGTTGTGAGTATAACATCTCTTCCTATCATGGCCGGATTTCAGGCAAGGCCACAAATGCCATTGCCTAGGGCACAAGGAAAGCAAGGAGCGGGCTGTGGGCAGCAGGGCGGTAGTAGCAGTTAGCCTGCCAAACATTCATCCTGCTACACAGAGTTTGCACATAGCGGTGGGCGGCTACAAACAGCCTGATCTGGCACTCGGGGGATGAAGGGGCAGAGAAAGGGCACTTGCAGTGATCTCTGAGACGCCTGTCACTCACCGGATGTGCCGCTCACCAAGAATCTTAAGATATAATCCCTGCCATCATCACTAATCACTAACTGTCCTCAGAGGAGCCTACAATCTAATCCCTGCTGTGTTGGGTAAGGATGTGGGGTTAGGATGCTGTCTATCGGGGGGCAGCTGGTGATAGTGGGTCTTGGGTGGTAAAAAGTGCAAATTAGTGTTGAGCCGAAATTTTCGTAATTTCGTGTTTCCGTAATTACAGATGCAAATTTTGACGATGTGACACAAACTCGTAATTTCATAATTGCCATACAAAACGTAATTTGAAATTCCGTAAGTGAAATTTCAGTTTCGTAATTTCACGTTTCGCCCAAATTCGTGTTTAATGCAAAATTTCGTAATTTCATGTTTTCTATAGAAACAGTTATTTTAGTTACGGAAATGGACGTAATTTTGTTTCTAATAGTAATAATGCACATTTAGGTAATGACTAAACTCAGGAAAGTCACTCATTGATTGCAATTACTGATTGCAATTACTGATAATGCAAAGATGCCTACACATGCTGTCGCTTTAAGGCCTCTATTCCATGAACTGTTGAGCTGTGTGCTCAGCAAGCAGTTGCCAGGAAACAGTGAGCAGTTACGAGGCAGCAGCAAGCAGTTACCAGGCAGAAGTGAGCAGTTACCAGGCAGCAGTGAGCAGTTACCAGGCAGCAGTGAGCAGTTACCAGGCAGCAGTGAGCAGTTACCAGGCAGCAGCAAGCAGTTACCAAGCAGCAGCAAGCAGTTACCAGGCAGCAGCAAGCAGTTGTGAGAATTTGAGAGGCATTTCACTGCCTGTAAACAGTCCGTGGAAAAGAGGCCTAAATGTATCAGGAGGCTCTATCTGCAGCCACTTCTAAGACAGGTGCTCTTTGTCAAGGTGCACTTAGTGGTCATGCATGCTGAGACACTTGGTTTTGGGCCTTTCAATATCTGATAATGCAAAAGTCCCTGCATGTGCTGTTGCTTTAAATGTAGCAGGAGGCTCTACCTACAGCCACTTCTAAAACAGGTGCTCTTTGTCAAGGTGCACTTAGCGGTCATGCATGCTGAGACACTTGGTTTTGGGCCTTGCAATATGATAATGCAAAGTCCCCTGCAAGTGCTGTCGCTTTAAATGTATCAGGAGGCTCTGGACTAGAACACAATTTCGACAACGGACAAATTTCCATGTTAAACACGAAATTCTGATTTGCTTGTGTTACGTAAATGATCGTAATTGCCAAAACAATCGTAATTATGCCATTCCCCATAAATGTGAAATTTCTCTACTCTACTTTTATCATAGGTTGAGTTTGTTGAGCAGGTTTGTTTTCCCATTAAGCGTCTTTATGTCGGCGAGCGTGTTTTCGGAATATTTTTGTGCTGCTGTTATCTCTTTGCGGAGCACAATGCCCTTGGAGGAATGAACCCAGAAATAGATGAGCTTGATAATTAAAGCAGAAAGGCGATGCACTCTAACATGAATATTAGAAAGCAGCGATATGCGACGCCGTGCAGCGGCAGCCCGCAGAGCGCCGACACGAGACCCCCGTCCACAATGACCCTTCCAGTATCACCGAATTGACTGCATCAGCGTGGAGGCCATAAATAAGAATAATTAACCTAATTCCGTCAAACCTCATCATCAGAGAGCAGCGTTAGAGCGGAGTAAGCAATATCCTCCTTAATTCCGCCGCACAAACGCGCGGTGAAGGTTACCTGTCCACAGAGTCACTTGAAATAGATTTCGGCATAAAGTAATCTGTTTAATCTATCTTTTACTTATTCCTGCCGCGTCTCATTACCGCCCCAGCAGCAGGTGGAGACCAAAAAGCTTATAAATACACGGGGTGTCATCACAGATCAAATGCTTGCTGTGAGGAGGGAGAAAACGCTTATTCCTGCCACTGAACCTGCTTAAAGGGGGATTTTTGGCAAAACAGGGATTTAAATCATACATATGTTAAAAGGATTGCTGTTGACCTGACGTCAACCTCCAAGCTACTCCAACCATTGGAATGGCCACTGAAGTTTGACTGCCTGCCTCCGCCCATGTTGTGACATCACTTCCTGCCCACTTTACTTTTGCCAGACCACAGGGGCGTACCTTCAGGGTATCAGCCCCTGCTGGAGGGGGTAGCAGCCAGGAAGGGGGGCAGCGGACAAAGTGGTGGGGAGGGGCGGTCAGACCCCCTTTCCTTCACCTGGGACCCCCCATCCACACACCCCCTCCAGCTATGTGCGCAGTATTTAATTAGTCAGGCAGCGGGCGAGGAAGTAATTACCTCTTCCTTCTGCGTTCCAAGCGCTGCGTACCACCGCTTGTCACTTCCTGCAATGCTGCCCACTGTACAGTGGGCTGCATTGAGGAGGAGATGAGCTGTGATGCGCAGCACTTGGAATGGAGGACAGCAGAGCATGGGGGGGGGGGGGGAGACTGCAGGCACACTGTAAGGCTGGGCATTGTATGCAGAATATGCCTTTAATGTCACAAACCCACCTCGGGTTCTCTTTAGGCTCCTTTCAAAGTAAGACGTTACAGGCACACGTTAGAGCAGCCTGTAACGCAGCCCACCGCACAGCATTGAAAAATCAATGGGCTGTTCACAGTGCCCACGTTGCGTTACATTGTAACGCTGCACGTTCAAACAAAGTGCTGCATGCTGTGCGTTATACGCGGCTAAGCTGCATTAGACTGTTTGCACATGCTCAGTAATGTTGGAGGAGGAGGTCTCCCCTCCTCCTCCACGGCCAGCCACATGACTAATTAATATTCACTGCACTCAGTGATGTGCAGTGTTTACTTCCTGGAGCAGCTGCTCTGTGCGGCGATTGGCCGGCGGGACCACGTGATGTGGATCACGTGGTCTCTGCATCGAATGGCACAAAAAAGGCGCACCAAGAGCTGCATAACGCGGCTCTTGGTAGCGTCCTCCTACAACACCACCATGCGTTGCGTTAGGGGCACGTTATGCGACCTATAACGTCCCCTAAAACGCAACGTCCTGGTGGGAAAGAAGCCTTAAAGATTTGTATGTTGTTGCTTATCTTTTAGAGTAGAGAGGAAGTTCTTAGTTCAGGCCGCTTTAATAGGATGAATGGGATAGAAGGAATTGTCCTTTTTTTCTTCTTCCTTTCTTGATTGTCAGTTGAAAAAAAAAGAAACATTCCTGGTGGTATTTTGGTAATAATAATCTGCCGTCTCTGACCCGTGAAAAGTTGCAAAGTTCCTTTTAATGGAAATACTTTTCTCTTTCCTTAAATGAAATCTCCAAAAGCCCGGTAGCATTTTTAGCGCTTATATGTAAATGTCAGCGTGGATCGGAGATTAAAAGCCGTATTTTTATATAAGTCAACGAAGATCTCTGAAGGATAAAGACGTCTTTTCGCAGAAATTCCTCCAGCCTTAAAGAGAAGCTGTAAGTCGCACTTGTTAATGGGGGGGGGGGGGGCGTCTCTTTCAGCCACAGCGATCACTTCGCCCAAATGTTTTAATTAACCCTTCTGCCTCCAGAGATGTGCTTAACCTTGAAAAAATGGAAGAGACTTTTCCATCTTCATTAAAGTCTCCCCCAGGTCGGCGGTCTGATCGGAGCGGGAATGGATGTTTCGTTTCACGTATCTGTAAAGCTTCGGAAGCTGTGGGGTAGGCCGGCGGCTCATCACTGTCTTCTCGGAATTTACCGTTCTGGAGTAATTAGGAGATTTTGCGCAGATGAATGAAACTTTGGACCTCCGGGCCTCTCCTGGAAGGTATTTGACGGCTGCCAAAACCGAGATTGGGCACGCAATGCAAATATTGACGATAGAACTATAGCAGAAATAATTCAGACTGAATATGCAGCAGTTCCTGTTTCCCTGAGTGATACTTCCTTCCAACTTAGGCATACGGCCCACAACAACCAACCACAGGGCAGGCTAGGAAATACTGTTGTCCGTAGGTAGTGATGAGCTTGGATTTCGTATAGAAGTAGTTTTGCACAGGGCTGTGGAGTCCGAGATGAGGAGTCGGAGTACCCTAATTTTGGGTACTTGGAGTCAAAGTCGTGATTTCATAAAACGTCGGAGTCGGATGATTTTTGTACCAACTCCACAGCCCTGGTAAGTATTAGACTAAGGAGTCAAGGAGTCAGAGTCGGAGCAGTTTTGGGTACCTGGAGTCAGTGGTTTCATAAACTGAGGAGTCGGGGTTGGAGTCGGAGGAGTCAGATGATATTTGTACTGACTCCACAGCCCTGGCTTTGCAAAATCATAATGTGAAATTTCAAACTTTTGCAAAACTAACCTTGCATGTAATATTAATTGGAATGCATAATATTCTAATGACTCGTAATTTTTGAAAAATATTAATGCATGCCCATACATATTCGCATATATACTCAACTATTTACGTTAATGAATTCTGTCAACATAATTTCACGTAGCTTGCAAAAGTAATGCAAAATCAAGACTTTGTGAAATCATAATTCTGATTGAGATTGTAATTGTGAAAATCATGCAAAAATTCACAAAAGCGAAGTAGTGTACCTTGGGGAAGGTTAGGGTTAGGTGTCAGGTAGGAGTGTACCTTGGGGAAGGTTAGGGTTAGCTGTCAGGAAGGTGTGTACATTGGGAGAGGTTAGGGTTAGCTGTCAGGAAGGTGTGTACATTGGGAGAGGTTAGGGTTAGCTGTCAGAAAGGTGTGTACCTTGGGGGAGGTTAGGGTTAGCTGTCAGGAAGGTGTGTACATTGGGAGAGGTTAGGGTTAGCTGTCAGGGAGGAATGTACCTTGGGGAAGGTAAGTGTTAGCTGTCAGAAAGGTGTGCACATTGGGAGAGGTTAGCTGTCAGGAAGGTGTGTACATTGGGAGAGGTTAGGGTTAGCCGTCAGGAAGGTGTGTACATTGGGAGAGGTTAGAGTTAAGTGTCAGAGAGGAATCTACCTTGGTGGAGGTTAGGGTTAGCTGTCAGGAAGAATTGTACATTGGGTGAGGTTAGAGTTAGGTGTCAGGGAGCAGTGTACCTTGAAAAAGGTTAAAATGAAGGTGTCAGAGAGGAATGTTCATTTTGGAGGTTAGAGTTAGGTGTCAGAGAGCAGTGTACCTTGGGGGAGGTTAGGGTTAGGTGTCAGAGAGGAATGTACCTTGGGGAAGGTTAGGGTTAGCTGTCAGGAAGGAGTGTACCTTGAGAGCGGTTAGGGGGTTAGCTGTCAAGAAGGAGTGTACATTGGATGAGGTTAGGGTTAGCTGTCAGGAAGAAGTGTACCTTGGGTGAGGTTAGAGTTAGCTGTCAGAAAAGAGTGTACCTTGGGGAGGTTAGGGTTAGGCATCAAGGTGGGATCTACAATGGGGGAGAAGTTTGAGGCCAACCATTAGTAAAGAGAAAAGAATAGTTACATATAATATACATGGGTTACCGTAATTATTGCCTGATATGCCAAGCTTATCGATTCCTATCCAACCATATTTAGATGATCTACTGCTGAATGACTACCCTTTTTATCAATAGACTTCAGAAGAAACCTATTGAGCATGGATGTAACCACCAGCGTTGTACTGCTCCATGCAACGATATGGGACATTGATGCCCCACAGCTCTCGCCCAAACAAGGAAATCTTCCACCTTGTCTGGTGAGACTTTTGATCGATATACTGCACAAAACCATCAGTAAATCGACTGAATATGTTGGAGCAATAGATGACTGACAGATTTTATCAATTTTGTCAGAAATCCATCAGACGTGCTGATGTGTGTTTCTGGTCACCTTTTTGATTAGGAGAAGAAAGCACCAAAGACCAATAGTAGGATATTAATTAAAGCACTACTGATTTTCTTGGAAATAAGGGTCTCAGCCTGCGCACAAGTAAACTGGTGTTTCTCTTGTACAGACCCATAAAATGTTTATGGAATTTCAGCACAATAAGGGACAGACGACTTTTCAAACTTCTGCAATGCCTTTGCTTAAAGTATACCAGAGCTGAAATAAGTAAAAAAATGTATACATACCTGGGGCTTCCTCCAGGCCCATCCACTAGGATCGCTTCCACGCCGCCGTCCTCTGCTGCTCGCAGCTTCGGTAATCGGGTCCCGTCACTTACATCAGTCGGCTCCAGTCTACGCAGGAGAAGTGTGCTGTTTGTATATCTCTCTAGCAGTCGCTGGAGAGATACGTAGAGGGCGCACTTCTGCGCAGACTGGAGCCGACTGACGTAAGTGACGGGAAGCGGAGGACGGCGGCGTGGGAGCGATGTAAACCGCCGCATCCCCGCCACAAAACGAGCGCTTTAGACCCCATAAATCCTTGGAGGTGGGGGTGGGGGCAATCCGGCCGGCACTTCCTGAAAGAGGCAGAGCTTTCAGCTGATAGAGTTGAGCTGAAATTTTCGTAATTTCGCATTACTATAATTACGCATGCCAAATTTGCGATTACGATGCGAAATTAGCGTAGCGAAATTGCCATTAAAATCGTAATTGAAAATACCGTAAGCGTAATTTTCAACGCGAAATTTCGTGTTTCGTTCATGCCGTAATTTCGCATTAAACGCTACCGTAATTTCGCGTTAAACCGTAACGCTCCGTATAATATTAAAAAGCCGCCGACTTTAAGGGTTAATAGCAAAGCCCCCTTAAATGCTAAAAGCCTCAAATTTGGAGAATATATTAAGGAGATCAGGAGGAATAAGAGGAAAAAAATTTTTTTCAAAAAGACCTTATAGTTTTTGAGAAAATCGATGTTAAAGTTTCAAAGTAAAAATGTATACATTTAAAAACCCGCCGACTTTAACGGTTAATAGCAAAGCCTGCTTAAAGTTTAGGAACACCAAATTCCTAGGGTATATTAAGGGGATCAGTGGGAATAAGAGGAAAAATTTTTTTTCAAAAAGACCTTATAGTTTTTGAGAAAATCGATTTTTAAGTTTCAAGGGCAAAAATGTCTTTTAAATGCGGAAAATGTCAGTTTTTTTTGCACAGGTAACAATAGTGTATTATTTTCATAGATTCCCTCAAGTGGGAAGAGTTTTACTTACTTCAATCTGAGTGTGGGAAATATAAAAAAAAAACGACGTGGGGTCCCCCCTCCCAGACCTCTTTAACCCCTTGTCCCCCATGCAGGCTGGGATAGCCAGAATGCGGAGCACCGGCCGCGTGGGGCTCCGCACCCTGACTATACCAGCCCGCATGGTCCATGGATTGGGGGGTCTCGGAAGGGGAGGGGCAGCCAAGCTTTCCCCTCCCCTCCGAGCCCTTGTCCAATCCAAGGACAAGGGGCTCTTCTCCACCTCCGATGGGCGGTGGAGGTGGAGGCCGCGATTTCCTGGGTGGGGGGTTCATGGTGGAATCTGGGAGTCCCCTTTAAAAAGGGGTCCCCCAGATGCCCACCCCCCCTCCCAGGAGAAATGAGTACTTGTACCCCTTACCCATTTCCTTTAAGAGTTAAAAGTAAATAAACACACAAACACATAGAAAAAGTATTTTAATTGAACAAAAAACATAACCACGAAAAAAGTCCTTTAATATTCTTAATTAACCATTAATACTTACCTGTCCCTTTAAATAAATGATCCCACGCAATATCCTCGGAAATGTTCTATCAGTTACAATGTAACAAAGTTATTACAATGTAACAACTTTGTTACATTGTAACTACGCCGCACCCGACGTCACTCACCGCCGCCGCCGCCGCGTCTGCGCTGCAGGACCCGACAGAGCTCTGAGCTATAGCTCAGAGCTCTCGAAAGCATCTTTGTATTTGGGCTCCAAGGAGCCCCATTGGTCCTTAGCAGACCAATGGGGTTCCTTCTGATTTGAAGGAACCCCATTGGTCTGCTAAGGACCAATGGGGCTCCTTGGAGCCCAAATACAAAGATGCTTCTCAGAGCTCTGAGCTATATAGCTCAGAGCTCTGTCGGGTCCGTGCAGGACGCTAAGTCCCCGCCGGCTCCGCTGCCCTCCCCGCCTCTCCCACATGTCACCCACATGTCACCCACATGTGGGTGACAGATGTGGGCGGGGTGGACAGCGGGAGCTGCGGGGACTTAGCGTCCTGCACGGACGCGTATGCGGCGGCTGAGCGGCGAGTGGCGTCGGGTGCGGCGTAGTTACAATGTAACAAAGTTGTTACATTGTAATAACTTTGTTACATTGTAACTGATAGAACATTTCCGAGGATATTGCGAGGGATCATTTATTTAAAGGGACAGGTAAGTATTAATGGTTAATTAAGAATATTAAAGGACTTTTTTCGTGGTTATGTTTTTTGTTCAATTAAAATACTTTTTCTAAGTGTCTGTGTGTTTATTTACTTTAACTCTTAAAGGAAATGGGTATGGGGTACAAGTACCTCTATACTCATTTCTCCTGGGAGGGGGGGTGGGCATCTGGGGGACCCCTTTTTAAAGGGGACTCCCAGATTCCACCATGAACCTCCCCCCCAGGAAATCGCGGCCTCCACCTCCACCGCCCATCGGAGGTGGAGAAGAGCCCCTTGTCCTTGGATTGGACAAGGGCTCGGAGGGGGAGGGGAAAGCTTGGCTGCCCCTCCCCTTCCGAGACCCCCCAATCCATGGACCATGCGGGCTGGTATAGTCAGGGTGCGGAGCCCCACGCGGCCTGTGCTCCGCATTCTGGCTATCCCAGCCTGCATGGGGGACAAGGGGTTAAAGAGGTCTGGGAGGGGGGACCCCACGTCGTTTTTTTTTTATATTTCCCACACTCAGAACGAAGTAAGTAAAACTTTTCCCACTTGGGGGAATCTATGAAAATAATACACTATTGTTACCTGTGCAAAAAAAACTGACATTTTCCGCATTTAAAAGACATTTTCGCCCTTGAAACTTAAAAATCGATTTTCTCAAAAACTATAAGGTCTTTTTGAAAAGAAATTTTTTTCCTCTTATTCCCACTGATCCCCTTAATATACCCTGGGAATTTGGTGTTCCTAAACTTTAAGCAGGCTTTGCTATTAACCGTTAAAGTCGGCGGGTTTTTAAATGTTTACATTTTTCCTTTGAAACTTTAACATCGATTTTCTCAAAAACTATAAGGTCTTTTTGAAAAAAAAATTTTCCTCTTATTCCTCCTGATCTCCTTAATATATTCTCCAAATTTGAAGCTCTTAGCATTTAAGGGGGCTTTGCTATTAACCCTTAAAGTCGGCGGCTTTTTTATATTATACGGAGCGTTACGGTTTAACGCGAAATTACGGTAGCGTTTAATGCGAAATTACGGCATGATACGACTGTAATGCGACTGTAATTACACTAATTACGTGAAATTTTGCAAAATCGTAATTAGGTCATTACGCTCATCTCTAAGCTCTGCCTCTCCTGATGTCAATCGCTGCCTCTCCCCGCCCCTCCCCGCCCCTCCTACTCTTCCTTCACAGAGAGGGGCGGGGGAGAGGCGGAGATCCGCACAGCAATTGACAGCTACAGCTGAAAGCTCTGCCTCTCAGGGCAGCACAATCCACGACCAAGGTGGTCGTGGATGTTTGCCCCGGGATTTGGGGGGTTTAAAGCCCTTGTTTTGCGGCGGGGATGCGGCGGTTTACATCTAATGAGACTGAAGCAAACTAGCAGGTAAAAATAGCACATTTTTGTTTGCTTCAGAGTCTCTTTAGTTTAATGATCTCTGGCAATTTTTAGTTTACTCAAACAAATTCAATTTTATTTAAGACAAATAGGGCTTTTAAAAAAAAAATTCAGAATTTTCTGATTCTTTCAACCAAAAATATGTAAATATCTCAAATTGCAGCAGCAAAACCTTTAAAAACTGATTCTTCCATATATTTTCTATGCAGAAATGTCAAAATTACTTAGAATATTTAGGTGCACTGCAAGGGCACTAAATGGAGGTGAAAATTAAGGTTTTAAGAGAGAAAAAGTGATAATTATGCGATCTTAGTGATCAGGTGATCAGGACAGAGTCAATCAACATCAGTCCTCATTCATTCCAGAAGGTGTCAGCTGGCAAAGCACACAAACATCAAGTTAAAATCTACTATGGCCTCAGTTCACTAAGCTTTATCAAACACTTTATCAAACGTTTGATAATTTACCTCATGGGTAAAATCTAATTTTGAATTCACTAAGGTGTTATAGATTTTTTGAACACTTTATCAATAAAACTTTCGATAAATCTATAACACCTTAGTGAATTAAAAATTAGCTTTTACCCATGAGGTAAATTATCAAATGTTTGATAAAGTGTTTGATAAAGCTTAGTGAATTGAGGCCTATGTGTCAGAAAATAGCGTTCATATAAGGTCAGTTAGTTTTACTATGGGCGGTCCTGAAGCGGAGTTCTACTTACTGGTATTTGGAAATTTGTGCTTTCTTTAAAATCTTATTAAAAAGTTGAATAGATAAAGCCGTAAAAAAGGACTTCTAAAGTAAGCAAAAACTAAACCTGATCTCATAGAGTACTCTGGGAGGAGAAGGCTGCATAACTAAATAACCTAGGCTAAAGATCACTGGATGGGTGGGGTTACATGCCAATATACAGCAATGTATAGATATAGGAAGTGTTTCTGGTGCTAAAACCGGGAGAATTAACCTAAAATTGGATCTCCTGAATAATGTATTACATTCCACTATATGTGGTTGTGATCCCTATTTAAAGGATACCCGAGGTGACACGTGACATGATGAGATAGACATGGGTATGTACAGTGCCTGGCACACAAATAACTAGGTTGTGTTCCTTTTTTTCTTTCTCTGCCTGAAAGAGTTAAATATCAGGTATGTAAGTGGCTGACTCAGACAGGAAGTGACTACAGTGTGACCCTCACTGATAAGAAATTCCAACTATAAAACACGTTCCTAGCTGAAAATGGCGTCTGAGAGCAGGAAAGAAATAAAAAGGGTCAATAGTTCATAGATTTTTAGCTCTGGCATACTTCAATGAATGTGTCATTGAGCAAAAACAATAAAACAGTTAAAACCTAAAAAGTAGATTTAAACATAAAATAAAACTGTGGAATATCTTAAAAAGTCACTTTTTAGGAGAAGGAAGATAGATACAATCGTTTATTTAATTCGTTTATTTTCGCCTCAGGTGTCCTTTAATGCTTCACTTTTCTGCAGAATGTCCGTCTCTCTCTGCCTGCGACTGCGAGAAATATGAAGAATCTGAAAAGTAGAAATTGTGCTGAATTGGTGTATGTGAGTCCTGTCCTAGAGGCAGGTCCTCTTGGATGGATTCCAGTCCATCAAGTGAGCACAGTTTTGGAAGTAAAATTGCCTCTTTCTGTGCGGAGCCCGAATGTTCTATCTCTAATGTACAAGCTGCAGAATAGCCTTTGAAGAATAGGCTTTGATTCTTGTTTACAAATGGAGGCAGATTCAGAAGTTTTTTTGCAAAGCTGTCACATTGTTCTGTTTGCAAGCGAACGTCCTAGAAAGCGGCTAAAATGGTCGCGTGGCCACGGAGCGAGAAACTTTGCAACACGTGCGTTTACAGTCCTACTTCGGGCTTGTTTTTTTTCTTTATGCACATTTTGTGGAATACATCATATTTTGCAATGCACAACGTTTTGTGCATGGAACATAAACCATTTTTGGCATTATGAAGTTTTCTAATTACTTGGCTGGCTGGAATTGCAGTCAGGACTGCCCTAAGAGCTGGCTGTATGGGCCCAAGTCTCCTTTCCTAAAGAGGAACAACAGTGAAAAGAATGTAATAAAAAAGTGCTTAATTTTTACAATAATTATTTATAAATGATTTAGTCGGTAACAGAAAAAAAGGGCGCAGGCAGCTTGTGGACAAAAAGGGCGCTGCCATTCACTCCCATAATAAATATCGTTTAATGGGCGCCGAATAGGGAAAATGGGCGCCGGAGATTATTAACGTTTTACAAACGGCGCCCGGAGATTTTTAATGTTTTATAACTGTGCTTGTGATGATTTACGTTTAAAAAATGCACCCGTGACGAATAACGTTTATAAAAATACTAAACATATTTATCCTGTTTAACTAAAACATTATTTAGTTGAAAAACATTATTATTCACAAAATAAAGCGATCAGTACGTAACATAAATTGCAATATATTTTTTACAGTCACTATTTGTAAAACATTATTATCAACATAATAAAGCAATCAGTAAGGGGGGGTGGTTAGGGTTAGGCACCACCAGGGTGGTGGGTAGGGTTGGGCACCACCAGAGGGGTGGTTAGGGTTAGGCACCACCAGGGGGGTGGTTAGGGTTAGGCACCACCAGGGGAGTGGTTAGGGTTAGGCACCACAAGGGGGTCTTAGGGTTAGGCACCACCAGGAGGGTCTTAGGGTTAGGCACCACCAGGGGGGGTCTTAGGGTTAGGCACCACCAGGGGAGTCTATGGGTTAGGGATAGGTACAGGGAGGGTTCTGTGTGAGATTAGAATTAGGTTTAGTTTTAGTAAAATTTTAGTAATATTTACTAATGTTTTACAACACTTATTACGAACATAGTTATATTTATATTGTCGGTATAAACAATATTTTCAGATTTTATTATACAAAGAAACAATATATGAAGGTTATTCACAATAATATACAATTATAACGATTAGACATATATTATCGTTGTTTTAACAAACATAATTATAAGTTTCACTTTTGAAACAGGGAAGATTAACGTTTTCACAATTGCCAATTTCATACACATTATTTAATGATTTATAAATTTGTAAAACATTATTTGTAAACGAAATACAACACAATAGTTTTATAAACGGTATTAATGCTTATCGTTTACACCCCGCGCCCTTTTTTCCCGACGGTTTTTTTGACGTACGCGATTTAGTCAGTGTTTGCCCATTGTAAAAGCTTTCCTCTACCTGACTTACATTCAGATAGTTATCACATGGTGAAATTTTTACTGCTGGCAGGTGATGTCACTAGAAGGAGCTGCTGCTTGCTTTTTTGGCAGTTGGAAACAGCTGTTATTTCCCACAATGCAACAAGGCTCCCACAGTGTGATGTCAGGACCTCAGAGATGTGAGGCACTGACATCACACTGTGGGAGGGGTTTCACCACAATATCAGCCTTACAGAGCCCCCTGATGATCCGTTTGGGAAAAGGAATAGATTTCTCATGGGAAAGGGGGTATCAGCTACTGATTGGGATGAAGTTCAATTCTTGGTTAGGGTTTCTCTTTAAAATGAGATACAATTCAGATATAACATTCAATAAAATGTGTTTTCCTACTTTTTATTACCCATACAGTTATCATTTTTGCTTTTGGGCACAAGTAATATTATCTGCTTACAAGTTACAAGGTCCCAAAGTACAGTTTATCTTCTCTGAAAGCTGCCATTGTATTTTTTGCTGTATTTGTCTATTTAACCACTTGAGGATCCACCCTTTACCCCCCCCCCCCCCTTAAGGACCAGCGCTGTTTTAGCTGATCTGTGCTGGGTGGGCTGTGCAGCCCCCAGCACAGATCAAACACCAGGCAGAGCGACCAGATCGCCCCCCCTTTTTTCCCCACTAAGGGGATGATGTGCTGGGGGGGTCTGATCGCTCCTGCCTGCCTGGGTGTTGCGGGGGGGGTCACCTCAAAGCCCCCCTCCGCGGCAAAATCCCCCCCCCCCTCCCTCTCCTCCCTCCCTTCCCCGGAGATCCGAGGCTGCACAGGAACGGATCTGTCCTGTGCAGCCTCTAACAGGCTCCTGCCTGTCATGTGACAGCGATCCCCGGCCGCTGATTGGCCGGGGATCGCTGATCTGGTACAACGCTGCTACTCTTAGCAGCGTTGTACGAATGTAAACAAAGCGGATTATTTCCGCTTGTGTTTACATTTAGCCTGCGAGCCGCGATCGGCGGCCCGCAGGCTATTCACGGAGCCCCTCGCCGTGAATTGACAGGAAGCAGCCGCACGCGCGAGCGGCTGCTTCCTGATTAATTAGCCTGCAGCCGGTGACGCAGAACTGCATCGCTGGTCCTGCAGCTGCCACTTTGCCAACGCGCGGTATGAGTGCGCGGTCGGCAAGTGGTTAAATCTATCTAGTGGTTACTTCTCAGCTCTCTGCATCTACAGCAGAGAGAGCTCATTTTCAGGACTGTAGTAGACAAAGGGATGTAAACAAAAGATAATTTTACCACCTCTTCAGATGCAGCAAGAAGCTGCCCACTGAAGCAAGGAGCTTTCCACTTAAAGAGACTCCGTAACAAAAGTTGCATCCTGTTTTTTATCATCCTACAAGTTCCAAAAGCTATTCTAACGTGTTCTGGCTAACTGCAGCACTTTCTACTGTCATAGTCTCTGTAATAAATCAATGTATCTTTCCCCTGTCAGACTTGTCAGCCTGTGTCTGGAAGGCTGCCAAGTTCTTCAGTGTTGTGGTTCTGCTATGAACTACCCCTTCCAGGCCCCTCTATGCACACTGCCTGTGTATTATTTAGATTAGGGCAGCTTCTCTTTCTCTCTTATCTTTTACAAGCTGGATAAATCGTCCTCTGAGCTGGCTGGGCTTTCACATACTGAGGAAATTCAGACAAGGGCAAAGCTGTTTGCAGGAAGAAAAGAGCAGCCTGAAACTTCAGTGCATGAGAGATTCAGGGGGAAAGAAACACAAATGATCTCTTGAGATTCAAAAGGAAGGGTGTATACAGCCTGCTTGTGTATGGATGTATTTTCTATGTGTGGACATACTGTACATCAACCTACTTTCTGTTTTGGTGGCCATTTTGTTTGTTTATAAACTTTTTAAAACTGTTTTTAACCACTTTTAATGCGGCGGGGAGCGGCGAAATTGTGACAAAGGGTAATAGGAGATGTCCCCTAACGCACTGGTATGTTTACTTTTGTGCGATTTTTACAATACAGATTCTCTTTAAGTGCTGTGTTGAACTGTTTGAATGCTGTTCTGCTACATTTTTTTTGTGGTAGTAGATTTTATGCTGTTAATAATCTTTTAGAGCAAAGCAGAAAGTTTCATACCACTTTAAAGGAAGCCTGTAAGCTGGGAAAAAAAATAATTTAACTTTCCTGGAGCTTCTCCCAGCCCCCTGCAGCTGTCCTGTATTGCGCCGGTACTCAAAGATTCTCTGGTCCCCCACTTACGTTACCGCCAACTTACAAGTTGACGGCAACTGTGCCTGTGCGTCCTCGGCCACAGACGTCCTCGTTCGCGCACCCAAGTACAAGAAAACCTCTATGCAACGTCAGTGGGAGCGATGACACGCATGGCCACGGCTGTGCAGGCGCAGTGGCCACTGACTGCCAAAACGAAAGTGAGCTGCGGCGGGGGATCGGAGGATCATTTTTTCCCAGTGTGGGACAGCTCGGCTGCAGTGGGCTGGTAGAATTGTTTGTTTGTTTACAGGTTTTCTTTAAGGGGAGTCAATACGAGGGTGCGGCATAAGCTGAAGGTGACCTCCTGATTGTAGAGTGCACAGCAGCTGAGTGTAATCCCATCTGTCAGGTCAGTGCGCACTTCCTCCTTCAGGGTGTCCTTCCATCTCCTTTGCTCCCTATGGTATCTTTGTCTCCATGACAATCAGCTTGAATTCGTGCATGCACTGGAGTAATTCTCACCATAGCGACTGCTATGGGACCCGTAGCCACGGTGGACCCAGTGTGTGTAGCCAGCGATATTGGGGTTCATGGCGGGGCCTCGTGGAGCCCCAGAAGTGCATTGTATTACCAGCTGGAGCATAAGACAAGTGCCCTGCAATATAGCAGGGGGCGAGCGGCGTACATATGGTTCCGGCAGGGGGCCAGCTGGGCACGGGGAGGAGCCGAGAGATGGCTCATGGCTCTCTCTGTGCCAGGCAATGTTGGGGAATATAACAAATATATTCCCCTACTGATAACCTAGTTTGGCCCTTCAAACACATAATTTGAGGTCTGGCTGTTGCACAAGTAGCTCTGTACTACGGTGCAGGCGGGGGCCGTCTTCCACCGGTGCAGTGTGGCTGCATTTCTATATGGACAGGAGCGCGGCCGCATCAACCTATTCAGTAAGCCCTTGTCTAATACGGTCAGATGGTCCCATCGCTGGAATAGCGAGCTCGAGGACTATGGGGGAATATCCAGAACCTTCTCTCCACTGAGATATCCAACATTTAATGTATTTGGGCCTTCGGGTGTACTTTAAATACTGAAAAGTTCAGTTCCACAGTTCATAATTATTATTGACACTAATCAATATAATTGCTTTCAGAATCTTCCCTTTTCACTTTAGGGTCTTGTCGGGCTTTAAGGGTGCCTATACATTCCTCAATATTGCCAGCCAAATGACCTTTCGATTCAATATTCTTATTGAATTGGAATAGAATTGGTTCGCAACATGGCCACCCAATCAGTCTTTCCACTGATTACCTGCCAAAATCGGATGAAAGGATCCAATGCTGAAAAATCACCGTTGCAAGGGCTCGATTGGGTGAGGGTAACAGTGTTTGATATTGCAACGACTTACAGACCTCTGGCCTGTGTCCTCCCCCAAGCCAGTGTCCCCCCAGGTGAACAAGTATTCCCCCAGGCCTGTGTGCGGTGTTGAAGGCTCACCTTTCCACCGGCACAAATTCTGACTTTCACCGGAGTCTGGCATCTCTGCATGCACCGGTACCATGTGACATAGTGACATCTCTACATGCACCTGGTGTCGCATGGTACAGGCGCTCACGGTGGCACCAGAGACCAGAGGAAGCCAGGATTTATGCCGGTGGACAGGTGAGCCTGCACACGGGCCCGCGGGCATACATATAGACATGCTGAAATCTATTGGAAATCTGTCTGCAGTGTGTGGACATCAATAGATCCCTCTCTGATAAGACCCAATCAGAGAGAGAGCTATCTAATTGTCGATTTGGTCATAAATCAAGTGATGTATGGCCAGTTGGCCACCTTAAAGTGAACCGAAACCATAGTAACCTGGGGCTTCTACAAGCCAGAAACACACACACACGCACACAGCCATCCTGTGGCTGCGCCAGTCCTCACCCATCCTCCGTTTCCACGCTGCGGCTTAGTTTCAATTCTGCCGATTGATCAGTTGCCGGTCTACCGTGCCTGCACATCCTCGTACGTGTTCACATTGGTGAGCACAAGCGCAGTACAGAGGATGCGCATGGCCGGGTCTGATCAGTCCGCAGGATCAAATGTAAGCCGCGGTGGAGGACCGGACGATCGTTGAAGATGGGTGTGGCCACCAGACAGCTGGGGGGGGGGGGGGAGGCAGGGGAAATGTGTGGCTGGTAGAAGGCCAAGGTAAGTGAAACTTTTTTTTTTACTACGGTTTAGATTCACTTTAAAGGACAACTGAAGTGAGAAGGATATGAAGGCTGTAATATTTATTTCCTTTTAAGCAGTACCTGTTGCCGGGCAGTCCTGCTGTTCTATGTTGCTGCAGTAGTGTTTGACTAACACCAGAAACAAGCATGCAGCTAATCTGGTCAGCTCTGACAATAATATCAGAAAAAGGGCTGCTAAAATCAACCCGGATCTGGGAGACATCCGGATAGTTCTATCCGGATATCTCCCAGTTACCTGTGCGGGGTGGGCGGGGGGGTCAATCTTACCTGTCTGACGTCTTCTTTAGTCTGTTCCTCGGCGCCTCCCACGATGCGGTCCAAGGTTTCGGGTTGAAAGAGGAAGTGCTTGTAATCACGTGACGCACGTGGAGCGCATTGTGGGAGGCGCCGAGGGATGGACGAAGAAGATGTCAGACAGGTAAGATTGACCCCCCCCCCGCCCACCCCGCACAGGTTTACTGGGAGATATCCGGATAGCAACTATCCAGGTATCTCCCGGATCCGGATTTGAGCAGCCCTAATCAGAAACACCTGATCTGCTGCATGCTTGTTCAGAGTCTATGGCTCAATATATTAGAGGTTAGGATGAGCAGAGCTGCCAGGCAACTGGTATTGCTTAAGGAAATGAATATGGTAGCCTCCATATACCAATCACTACAATTGTCCTTTAAGGCCCCTTTTACACTAGCAGGGTAAACCTGTGCTGCGTTACCCTATTTTACCACAAAAAGCCTAAAAGCAATGAAAGCCTAAGGAGACTTTCACACTTATAACATTCCCCTGCCGTGCGCCAGAAGTATCCGAATTAACGCAAGTGCAACAGGGCATTACCGCAAGCACCACACTTAACGCACGGCGCTTATGACCATGTCGACGCACTCTGCCGCAGGGTCATGTGCTGCATTGTGGTGGGATGCAACAGAAGTATCGCATCCCCACCGCAACGCAAAAATCAGGTGTAAAACCAGCCCTAGAGTCATCCTCATAGATATTTTCTATCGCTTTAAAGGGGAACTTCGGTCTAAACAAATATACTGTCATTAAAAGTTACATTAGTTATGTTAATTAAAATAGATAGGTAACATAAGCTCTTATCCACCCTGTTTTAAAAGATTAGGCAAATGTTTGTGATTCCATGGGGGCAGCCATCTTTTTCATGGGAGCAGCCATCTTTTTTCTTGAAAGGAGGTGATAGGGAGTATGAGACACAGTTCCAACTGTCCTGTTTCCGGATCACGCCTCCCAGCTGCGCACACTAGGCTTCAAGTCTCAAATTCAAAATAAAAAAAAACAAATTTACGCCAAAATAGCAGAAGGAGAACAACATCAGAAATCCCATCATGCTTTGCGTAGCATCAGAGGAAAAATGCCCGGGCAGTTTTCTTCTGTGCAGTTAAAAATGAGGCTTGGGTAAGAAAAACAAAGTTCTGATGCTGTGAAACCGTTAAAGAAACACCAAGCCTTTTCAGTGCTGCTGAGTAGATTTTTAGTCTGGAGGTTCACTTTAAGTTGCAGGCAGAGGTGCCTCACCCCCTGCAGGCCAGTCGTAGGGTTAATCCCATGTAAATGACCATAGAGAAGAACAAATTGCACGTTACTTTGTAGCATGCATATTGTATGCTTGTCCTTAGAAACAGCTGACACATTGACCCCGATTCCTGAGCGCACACTTAATGCACCAAATTACTCAATAATTCATGCACATCCCCCATCAGCCAGTTAGGTTATACATTAATACCTAACATGATTATAAACAACCTAGTGTGCTGTACGGAGGGATAAACAGGCTGCTCCTTTAACAATTTGCATCTCGTGCGTCCGGCAGCATCGCTGATCCGTCACAGCCGGGTGAGTACTCCGTCCCGGCGCAACCGGCTTCATATAAAACTCTTATTAAAAAATGATTGGAAATTCTGCTTCTGTAATGTGCGCAGTGCTGTGTGTGTTTTATTTTTATTGAGATTTTTAGAGCAGGCTCTATTTCCGTACACAGATTTGCATTTGATTATTTTGAAGGTATTTACACAGATAATTATATTTTAATGGTTAAAGCAGAAACGGTTCACAAACATGGGTCAAACAAACTGAAGCGACGATGAGGCAAGGATTAGGCCTCTTTCACAGTGCGACGTTGCGTTTGATGCGACGTCAAGGTCGCATAACGTGCCCCTAATGCAACGCATTGGAAAACTATAACTTGGATGTTATAGTACATTCTTTAGCCCTCCGTTTGGTGCGCCGTTTTCGTCACACAGTGATGGAACGAAAACGGCGCATGCGTTACATTAAAAAAGAAAAAAAAACATTACTGAGCATGTGCAACACACACAACGCAGCAGATTTATTGCTAGACGCACAGCATGCAGCACTTCCTAAATATTGCTACACGTTACACACAACGCAACGTGTGCACTGTGAATGTCGCACAGACTTAATATTGCTGTGTGTTAGTCCATGTTAAAAAGTTTTCTAACGCGCGACTTTAACGTCGCATTGTGAAAGAGGCCTTAGTGGAAACAGGAGGTCGGAATGATCAGATGTTTTTAGAGATATACAGGTCGGATTTACATCACAGGAGCCTATAGGCACCGATGTCCTGTCAGCCTAGAGGAGTGTTCCCCAACCCTGTCCTCAAGGCCCACCAACAGTGCATGTTTTGTGGAAATCCACAGAGGTAGTTAATCAGCTCTGCTGAGACACCAATTACCTCACCTGCGTGGTTTTCTGCAAAACATATACTGCTGGTGGGTTTTGAGGACAGGGTTGGGGAACTCTGCCCTAGACTTCGCCCTCCATGAAACTACAAACCCCCACCGAACTGCACCACAAGTGTGCAGGCTGGCCCAGCCGACATGTCTCCCTTACTTCCCTTGCCTGTCATAGGTAGCTACTGGCTAGGGGTGCCCCTTAGTATTAGGTAGCCAGAGGTACACTCAGTATTAAGTAACTAGTGGTGCTCCCGAATGAAGGGAGATCTCATCAGTGGAATGCAGAGAGCAGGGTGAGTAACCTCTCATTTACACTCTCATCAGGACTCTGCATAGGGAAGGAGGGAGGGAGGCGCTCAGGGAGGCGAGTGACCCGCCTTTCCATCATCAGGCGCCTGTAGGCACGAGCCTACAATGCCTTGTGGTAAATCCGGCCCTGGAGATATATGTTTATGAATTTAAAGTAAAGGGAAGAGGATACTTTTTTTTAAACATTGCTATAAATGTAGATCAATACAGCATAAGTAATTTGATTATGGGATCGATCGGCTTGACATATTGGGCCAACATCAATCCATATATAACTAGCTTTAAAGGATACTGGAGGTGAATGGTATATGGAGGCTGCCATATTTATTTCCTTGTAAACAATGCCAGTTGCCTGGCAGCCCTGTTGATCTTCTGGCATACATAGGGCTTGATTCACAAAGCGGTGCTAACCTACTTAGCACGTCTAAAGTCTTTAGGCGCGCTAACCAGGGTGCTAAGTAGGTTAGCACCGGATTTCTCAATCAGATCGTGCGCTAACTTTGCGCGCGCAAAGTTTTACGCGCGCAAAGTTTTACGCGCGCTAGGTCCCATAGGCTTTAATGGGCACTTCGCGCGGTGCGCCCTGTGCTCTGTGCAGTACGTAAAGTTTTATGAGCGAAAAGCTTGTTTAGACGTGCTAAGGGGGTTTTCACAGGCGTGCTAACAGTTAGCACCGCTTTGTGAATCAAGCCCATAGTGTCTGAGTCAAAACCCTGGAACAAGCATATGGGTAATCCAGTGAAACCAGAGTCAGCTGAGTCAGAGTACCTGATCTGCATGCTTGTTCGGGGTCTATGGCTAAACGTATTAGAGACACAGGATCAGTAGGATAGCCAGGCAACTGGTAATTGTTTAAAAGGAAATAAATATGGCAACCTCCATATCCCTCTCACCTCTGGTATCCTTTAAGGGAACCTAAAGTGGGGAAACTCCTGAATGAGAGGGATATGGAGGCTTCCAAATTTAGTTCCTTTTAAATAATACTAGTTACCTGGCAGTCAGGCTGATCATCTGCCTCTAATACTTTTAGCTATAGCCCCTGAACAAGCATGCAGCAGACCAGGTGTTTCTGACTGAAGTCTGACTGGACTAGCTGCATGCTTGTTTCAGGTGTGTGATCCAGACACATAAAAGATCAGGAGGACAGTCAGGCAACTGGTATTGTGTAAAAGGAAACACATATGATTCTTCTCACTACAGTTATCCTTTCATGTTAGATACATCTTCAAGAACTACCATACACACCAGTATCTGCTGTTCATCTACCACAAAATTAAAATGTATTGTTCATCATCAAAAGGTTACATATACTGTACTCTCTATTCATGATCTTACAACAGTCATGATAAAATGGTGACTCGCTAATATTACACAAAAGACTCTTAGGCCCAATACCCCACCCCATGCCCAAAAATAAATCAATAAAAAAGACAGCATCTAGGATTAGTCCAGGTTTGGGTGGATCCCCACAGGCCCATACGTGGATAACCTGTACCCTCCATTCACGTCTGGGCCTGTGGTGATCCACACAGCTCTGGATGTCTCAGGAATGACTGAATGGACTGAGGACTGGGCGGGTACCCAGATCATCCCCTCTATTTAGGTATGTATCTAACCTGAAATGAGTTTTCTCACTTTAGTTATCCTCAAACATCCAAGGTGAAAATAAACTAATGAGATTAACAATTGTATCTATCCTCCTCCTCCTAAAAATGATTTTTTAAGCTATCCCAGGGTTTTATTTTATATTTAAATCCTACTTTTTACGTTTTTCCTGTTTCAATGACAAACACTTAGATAGCGCTTTTCTCCTGGCAGACTCAAAGCGCCAGAGCTGCAGCCACTAGGACGCGCTCTATAGGCAGTAGTAGTGTTAGGGAGACTTGCCTAAGGTCTCCTGCTGAATAGGTGCTGGCTTACTGAGCAGACAGAGCCAAGATTCGAACCCTGGTCTCCTGTGTCAGAGGCAGAGCCCTTAACCATTACACTTTCCTGTCACTACCTGGCCTCTTCATGGCCTCTTCATGGCCTCTTCTCAATGGCACATTCGTTAAAGTATGCCAGAGCTAAAATATCTGAGCTATTGACCTTTTCTATCTTTTTCCTGCTCTCTGAAGCCATTTTCTACCAGGAAAAATGTTTTATGGCTGTAATACCTTATAAGTGAGGGTTATGCTATATTCTGACCCGGTCCCAACCCAGGCAGAAACTGTCACTTGCATACCCGATTTTTAACTCTGTCAGGCAGAGAAAGAAAAAAAGGAACACAGCCTAGTTATTTGTGTGCTAGGCACTGTACATGTATATCTCATCATGTCATAAGTCACCTCGGTTGTCCTTGAAGCCTGCATTCAACAGGAGAGACCATGCTGATGTACTCGTCATCAGTGTCCTTCTGCCCTCCACTGCCCAATCAGGGTCCTGAGGCTGCCCCATACTTGCTTAAAGTTCACTGAAAAAAAAGGTCAAGTCTCTGTCTTTGCTGATTGGCTGACCTGCCCTAGACCCATCTAAGTCACATGATTGGCTGAACAGAATTAGTATTCTTTGGGCAAGTAATGCATTTCACATGTGTGTTTTTTTGCCTCTGTGCTAAACCATTCAGCTGTGGATCAGCTTTCATCCCAGCGATCCCACACCTTCAGGAAGGGTTAAGCTGTCATTTCCCGCTCTCGCTAACGCCAAGAAGAGAGGGCGCCAGCGATTTGTTTAATAATGGATTGAAGGAAATTCATAATTTATGGCGTATTTTAATAAAAGGGGACATATTAATATTAATGCTCCAATCTGCAGCTCGGAATTGATGAGGTCTGTCTCTTTCTTGCAGTGAACCTGATGTCTGAAGCTGAGCAAAGGGTCGTGTTTATAACAGCTCGAGTTCACCCCGGGGAGACGCCGTCTTCTTTTGTGTGTCAGGGTGAGTGACTGTCACCAACTTTCCAACTGCTGAAAAGACGAAAGGCTTTGGGGGCCACGAGGCCTCGTCACCGCAGACACAAACAACTTTCAGGGAAGTGAGGTGTCGGTGGCGGGCGGGACGCGCCCCAGAGTGAGAATTGTTCTGTTATCACGCTATAGACACATGAGGAAATAATGCTATTCTGATAATTACTCTTTACATTCAACATGTGACTGTACATGCATACCTCCCAACTTTTTGAGATGAGAAAGAGGGACACTTAAGCCACGCCCCTGCCACATTCTCACCACACCCCTAGTCATGCATACCATAAAGATCTCATAAGAAGAATATGTTGTTTTATAATTCAAACCACACTGGTCCTTTCTATTCTGGTTCATTTTCCTTCATAGTAACATTTTAAAATTAGCAATATATCAATTTAAAGGATGGGAATAAAGTTTAGAGTCAATCAAACACATTTTTAGTAGAGAAATATATATATTTACATAGAATGAGGGACAAAGTGCTGAAAGAGGGACAAATGAGGAGGAAAGAGGGACAGAGGGACTGTCCCTCCAAAAGAGGGACAGTGGGGAGCTATGGTACGTGTACACTTTAAAGGTATCTAAATGTATTCTGATTTAAAGCTTATTAAAATGTGCCACCTACAAAGGTATTTTGGGTGCAGGACAATGAAGTTTAAATTTGAGCCAAATTTCAAAAACTACCCTTCTTCCTGACCTACCTTGGTTAGTGTCCTTGCTTAGTTTTTGTGATCCAATTCAGCATAGCTTATTTGGAACAGCCAAATACTCCCGAGTCCCACTCCCAACTGACGATGTTCAGCACCAAACAAGCGGACTTTGTCATGACTTTACTGCCTTGCATGTCGCATTGTGTTTCATGGGACTCCGATGCTTCCTCCTTCCACACCGGAAAGAAGTATTGGAGTCTTGTGATAAGCAACAAGACACCCAAGGCTGCGGACTCCTCCTGACCCTGGCTTCTTGCTCAGTGCAGAACAGTGGCAGTCGGAAGTGAAGACAGGAAATTTAGGCGGAAGTTTGGATGGCCCCAAAGGCGCCCATTGAAATAGCAGCATTGAGGGGAATACATTTTGGACGCCGCGGGTGCATAACACTAATATACGATAAATAGTAATAATATGTTAGGACATCAGGCTATGATAACCTATGACTCTGGGAGGATTATATGTTGAGCTCCCTCTGTGGACAGACATTGACATGACTATATACTTTGTAAAGTGCTGCAGAAGATGCCAGTGCTATATAAATACATAATAATATGGTAGGACATTAGACTATAACTATGGTAGGATTAGATTGCGAGCCCCTCTGAGGACAGTCAGTGACATGACTATGTACTCTGTAATGTGCTGCAGAAGATGTCAGTGCCATATAAATACATATTATTATTATTATTATTATTTGTTAGGACATCAGACTATTGACTATGGTAGGATTATGGTGTGTACACACTTGAAAGATTAATGAAAGATCTTAGACCAATTTTACCCCCTTCCATGTAGTATGAGATCTATACTCTACACAGTCTATTCTATTGAGCTGAACTCCCCATCAGATAAAAATCTTTGCAAGATGCTGAACACACAGATGCTGTAGACATTCAAAAGATCAGTATTTGCAAAAGATCTGTTCCTGCAAAATGCATTCATAGTCTATGAGATCTGCAGATCATCATACACACCTTGTTTAACAGACATTCATCTGCAGATCAGATCCACCAGGATGGTTCTTCAGATCTGCAGATAATTGTCTGATCTGCAGATGAATGTCTGTTAAACAAGGTGTGTATGAGGATCTGCAGATATCATAGACTATGAATGCATTTTGCAGGGATGGATCTTTTGCAGGAACAGATCTTTTGCAGATACTGATCTTTTGTGTCTGTACAGCATCTGTGTGTGCAGCATCTTGCAAAGATTTCTGTCTGATGGGGAGTTCATCTCCATAGAATAGGCTGTGTAGGTATGGCTCTCATACTACATGGAAGGGGGTAAAATTGGTCTGTGATCTTTCATTTTCCAAAGGCTATGGTCTGATGTGTGTATGCACCCTAATTTTGAGGACCACTGGTGTAGAGTATGACTCTCATACTTCATGGAAGGTGGTAAAATTGGTCTAAGATCTTTCATTAATTTTTCAAGTGTGTACACACCATTAGACTGTGCGCTCCTCTGAGGACAGCCAGCGACAACTATGTACTTTGTAAAGTGCTGCAGAAGATGCCAGTGCTGTATAAATGCATAATAATGACATGGTAGGATATTAGAATGTGAGCTCCTCTGGGGACAGTCAGTGACATGGCTATGTACTCTGTAAAATGCTGCAGAAGATGTCAGTGTATATTTATACATAACAATAACTGTGGAAAACAATGGGGACTGCTATAAGTAGCAATCAGGTTTTGACCTTCACTTGGCACTTAAAACCCAGCACTGTTCCTGGTGCATAAACCGTTCACCCCTTTATAAATAAGCCCATTGGTGAAAGTTAAATTTCTGCTTTAACAGAAGCAAAATATTTATTTATTCTATGTGGGAAAATTGGACAATATACAATGTGTGGTATATATTTCATGATTGGCCCTGTCCCGGAGTTCTCCCCCTGCGCTGGCCTTTCAGTCATGTCCGTCACACACGCCACTTACCGGCGCACACTGCTCCGCTCCCAGCCACGTCTGATTATTCATTCCACTTATAGCGTCTCCGTATAAGTCATTCACACTTCCATTCCTCCACTCATCTATCACTGTCCTCACATCCACATCCATCATCCACCCTCTCACCCATCATCTATCACTTTATTCATCAATCATGCCTCTCATAGATTAATCTCCCTCAGTCCACTTACACATACTTATTCGGCGCAAAGCAGCCTGAAAGCTAGTTTAACTCTCAAGAGGTTGAATGCAATTCCAGGTGCAAATGTATCCCTAGATCTGTGCGAGTATCCAGTGGCAGAGCTACTTTAGGTGTAGAAACTCCTTGATGAGCTGATATGATCTGTATCATCACCTATACAATGCATGGGCGGGAGCCCACCATAGCAGCTGCTTCCTCTAGGAAGCTCTCTCTCCACCCCTCGCCAAATTGCACTCTGAATGGCCAGCAGATGCCCCACCCACAGAATCATCTATAGAGGGGCCGGTGCAAGTCACATGATTTATCACATTTTTAAAACAAGAAGCTTTGAATTGGGATGATACCATTTATTGGCTAACTTAAAAAAAATTAGCGTAAGCTTTCGGCTATTCCGCCGTCATCAGACTCAAATCCTGTATGCTGACAAGATGTTGAAGCACACAGCTATATACATGCAACATCAAAAGGGGTCGCATCGATTTATTTATTTGAAACATAAATAAATGCCATTAAGATGCCTTAAATTGAAACAAAACATCCAAATAGGGTCTTGAGGGGATGTTAGCTGATTTATGACAAATAGATAAGACCCTTTGTTTACTCAATTCTTACATAACTGAGACTCTGCCTGGCACAGAGGTTTTCTAAATTCTGAGTTCAAGGTATAGTTGCAAGCAAAATTAATGTACGGTAGTTAATCTAGGCTGAAAAAGAATGATGACATTAATTATCAAAAACCTCATAACAATGTAAGGGGGTCCCATCTACTAACCTTCCCTTCCTCGGATACAGGGGGCTATACTTCAGATCAGGTGTTTTTCTGGCTACACTTGTTATGGGTGTGAAGATCAAGCTGGCCAGATTTTTTTGAATGACCCTTGTGAGATGGACCCCCAGGCTGTAAAGGGCACCAAGGCGCGGCAAAGGAAGAGTGTGAACTGTGGGGGGACCCCATCAAGGTTTCGCTGGGGGGCACCATGGATTGTAGTTATGACACTGGGCGGACCTATGCATATTACTCTGTTTGCCACAGGGTAATGTGCAAGGGGAAATGGTACAGGGCGATTGTCCTGCTCCAGGCCCTTCCACCACCGGACAATCGCACTATCGCAGCACACCATGAGCTTGATTCACTAAACCGTGATAACTCAAATATCACACCTTATCAAAGATATCACACCTTATCAAAGTTAATACTCCTTATCAGAGTAACATAGCGAGCGCTACGAACTTACGCCTGCTAATTGGCAATGGCACTCGTCCTGCCCTTAGCCCCTGCGGGTTCTTAGTGCTCGCTATGCTACTCTGATAAGGCGTGTTAAAGAGGAACTCCAGCCTAAACAAACATACTGTCATGACATTAGTTATGTTAATTAAAATAGATAGGTAATATAATCTCTTACCCACCCTGTTTTAAAAGAGCAGGCAAATGTTTGATTTCATGAGGGCAGCCATCTTTTTGGTTGAAAGGAGGACAGGGAGCATGAGACACAGTTCCAACTGTCCTGTGTCCTGAGCACCTCTCCCAGTTGCTAGGCAACGTAAATAACAACATAGGAAATCCCATCATGCTCTGCACAGCATCAGGGAAAAAAAACCTGGGCTTTTTTTCTTTGATGGGTGGAGCTTAGCTAAAAATGCAGCTAAAAATGATGCTTTGGTAATAAAAACAAAGTTCCAATGCTGTGAAAAACTGTTAAAGAAACACCAAGCCTTTTCAGTTCTGCTGAGTAGATTTTTAGTCTGGAGATTCACTTTAACTTTGATAAGGTGTGATATATTTGATAAGGTGTGATATCTTTGATAAGGTGTGATAACTTTGATAAGGTGTGATATTTGAGTTATGCCGGTTTATTGAATCAAGCCCCATGTATGAAATTAGCCTCAATGATAGTCATTCTTCTACACGTTTTGTACAAACAGCAATAAAAAAAACTGAGCTTACAAAACATCTCATTTGCAGGAGGTGGCTTTAAAGAGGATCACATGTGACATATTTTGAAAGCTTGACTAATTATTTTACATTTGTTCCTCTTTTATGATTTTTCCCCTTAGCTTGCATTGGCATCTCTGATAATGATTTTTATACATCTAATAAAGCTCACATAAAGAGACTTTCGCGGAGTGCGTTTCCTCGATACGATGACAAACGTGTACAGTCTGTCTTATTAATGTGTTGTTTAAGATTCCCGGGGCGACATCAATCCAGGAGTCACAGGGAATTCATGAAAGTAAAGGGTCCCGTTCAGGGACTACCAAGAGAGCCCTTTAAGGTTGAAATGGTTACATTGCAGAAACAGTGCTGAGTCTAATCTCTTTCCTCTGAAAGGCTCTGTCATCTCCAATGAATATAAACCGTAATTTACGGCCCTCCCAGCGGAACTGAATCCTTGTGTTCCCCATGACCAGCAAACATAACGGTTTTGTGTTGTTCTGCAGAATCGCACTTGGGGAAAAAAGACGTGTCAATAAAGTAGGATATCAGGCATAGAATGTGGTGGAAACAGCCCTCGAGAGCCCTCGGCGTAACATTCAGAAATAATGTTGCTGAGAGCCCCACAAACCTTACTTCAAAGAGGAACCTTACTGAACGTAACTTAAAGGGGCACTATGGTGAAAAATTGCAAAATTTAAAATATGTGCAAACATAGACAAATAAGAAGTACGTTTTTTCCAGAGTAAATTGAGTCATAAGTTACTTTTCTCCTATGCTGCTGTCACTTACAGTAGGTAGCAGAAATCTGACAGAAGCGATAGGTTTTGGACTAGTCCATCTCTTCATAGGGGATTCTCAGCAAGGCTTTTATTCTTTATAAAGATAATCCCTGAGAATCCCTCATGAAGAAATGGACTAGTCCAAAACCTGTCGGTAATGTCAGATTTCTACTACCTACTGTAAGTGACAGCAACATAGGAGAAAACATACTTCTTATTTGTGTATGTTTTCACATATTTAAAATTTTACAATGTTTCACCCTAGTGCCCCTTTACAGTGACCCTGAGATGGTGCCAATAAAAAAAAAAACATACATACCTGGGGCTTCCTCCAGTCCCATCCGCCTTTAATGCTCCCAAGCCATCCTCTTCCGACTCCCCGTTCTTCCACAACTGGCCCTGGAAAATGCACCGCCTGGTCAGGCGTGCTCTCCCACCACATTTAAGTCACCTGCAGCGTTCTGCGTCTGCACAGAATGCTCTAGGCGATGGGAGCGAGACTACGCATGCTCCGACTGGCCCTGACTGGGAGATTTTCAGGGCCATTTTGGGGCGAAGGAGAAGGCGACTGAGGACAACAAGGGAGCAATCAGGCCAAGGTGGGCTGGAGAAAGCCCCAGGTATGTATACATTTTTTAAGGGGGCCTTAAAGCCAGTTGCGTGTTGTCCGGTATTAGTCATGGAGAGAATCTGAAGACACCTTTAATGACTAACTGTACAAGATTACTTTGCAAGCTTTTGAAACTTTAAAGGGGCACTACAGCGAAAAAACGTAAAATGTAAAATATGTGCAAACATATACAAATAAGAAGTACATTTTTTCCAGAGTAAAATGAGCCATAAATTACTTTTCTCCTATAATGCTGTCACTTACAGTAGATAGTAGAAATCTGACAGAACCGACAGGTTTTGGGCTAGTCTATATCTTTTTAGGAGATTCTCAGGGATATATTTATTTTCAAAAGCACTTAGTGAATGGCAGTTGCTCTGTCCAACTGCCAAAAAACTGTGTAGCGAGCAGGGAAGCTGGCCAGCACCATTGTTTAAATCCTTTTTAGGGAATATCTTTATCAAGAATAAAACCCTTGTTGGGAATCCCCTATGAAGAGATGGACTAGTCCAAAACCTGTCACTTCTGTCAGATTTCTACTGCCTACTGTAAGTGACCGCAACATAGGAGAAAAGTAATGTATGGCTCATTTTACTCTGGAAGAAACATGCTTCTTATTCGAATATGTTTGCACCTATTTTACATTTTAAAGTTTTTCACTGTAGTGCCCCTTTAAGTTTCTTCTTCAGGCATGTTTCAGAACTGGATCAGAACCATTGGCCCCTTAAAGTAAACATGGCACTTAAAAAAATAAAATCAGTTACATACTTACGTCAGTAGGGGGAATCCTGAAATCGCCTCCTGACCGGTTCACGGAGCTCTGCTGTCATAACAACGGCAGAGCTAATGGGCTGCAGTGGCAGGAGTGCAGCATGATCTGCGCTAGTGACGGGAGCGAGTGGCGGGCTAATTGAAATCTATGTCCTGCCAGGGATAACCCGTTCCAGTGATGGTTAATTTACAAAAATGACAAAAAAAAAAACACCTTCTCAAAGACATCAGTAATTAGAAGCGGAAATTCAGTGGAATCAGTAATCGGCATTTGTGGTAATCGGTATTCCAGCAGAAATGGAAATAGGAACTTCCCACCATGCCTAGTGCTCACAAATAAAGGTTGCCAACCACTGAATGAACCAGTTAGTGACTAGCCAGTCCAAACTCAGGTAGGAGGCGCTTAGTCTAATTTTTTCTGGCCAATAAGCTCATAATTAGTGATGATCGTAATCTGCTAATTACGATGATGCAGAATTTGAGCTCATCACTACTCATTATATACTGTATCTGATGAAGCGGGAGTGTTAGCTTGCAAAACGTGTTGTAATGAGCTCAATAAACTTTTTGCCTTATTACAGCTATTTTGGTTGTTTGGAGGTAAATCCACTTTTTCCTCCATTTTATATTGATTTTAATGATCTTATATTTTTGAAGCCCCCTTGCGTTCATTCCGAGGTTGAGATATGCAGTATTTCTAGAGGATGGGTCAGCAAGAAGACGAGAGAAGGTGGTAAAGCCAAGGCATTCCACTTTTAATGTGGGTTCTGGACTGGTAGAATTGTGTACATTGTTACCAGGATGTAAATCAGTGTGGTTCATTCCCCAATAACTTTATCACTACTTATCACAAAGAAATGATCTATACCTTGTTTTTTCCGCCACCAATTAGGCTGTCTTTGGGTGGTACATTATGTTAAGAATTATTTTATTCTAAATGCATTTTAACGGGAATAATCAATAAAAAAAAAATGGAAAATTCTTTCTCAGTTTTCAGCCATTATAGTTTTAAAATACCACATGCTATCGTAATTAAAACCAACACATTTTATTTGGCAAATTGTCCCGGTTATTGCAATGTTAAAATTATATCCCTAGTATAATGTATAGTGACATTTGCAGTTTTACATACATCACTAATTTTTAGCCCATAAATTTATAATAATATTGCCCTCTTGACATACATATTATTTTTTTTAATTCCTTAAAGTCTGTAGATGTCCATGCTGAGCAAAATACGGTGTAATGTACAAGTACGCAATGTGTTGCTACATTGTTACTAGGGAAGTGACGCAGGCTTCAATGGAAGCCTGCATCATGGGTGGGCTGTGGGAAGATTATTGAATGGGAACAAAACTCCCATTTATAAATCTAATAATCGGGCGGCGGAAAGCGGCGGAAATCATCGGTGGGAGAAAGCGCGGCGGCTCTATTTAAAGGAGACCCCAACTGAAATGTGACATAATGAGATAGACATGTGTATGTACAGTGCCTAGTACACAAATAACTATGCTGTGTTCCTTTTTTTCTTTCTCTGCCTGAAAGAGTTAAATATCAGGTATGTAAGTGGCTGACTCAGTCCTGACTTAGACAGGAAGTGACTACAGTGTGACCCTCACTGATAAGAAATTCCCCTTTTTTATCTCTTTCTTGCCTTAAGAAGCCATTTTCTGCTAGAGAAGTGTTTCATAGTTGTAATTTCTTATCAGTGAGGGTCACACTGTAGTCACTTCCTGTCTGAGTCAGGACTGAGTCAGTCACTTGCATACCTTCTATTTAACTCTTTCAGGCAGAGAAAGAAAAAAAGGAACACAGCATAGTTATTTGTGTACTAGGCACTGTACATACACATGTCTATCTCATTATGTCACATTTCAGTTGGGGTATCCTTTAAGAATAAACACTGTTTTTGAACAAACATAGTATTTATTCTCGGCGAACATGTTCGGATTGACACAGGGAACTTTTGTCCCTTGCAGCCAATCCCCCCTGCTACTAGCAACATCATGATCATGAATTACTGCAGGGACGTGACTAGGGTGTCCCTGCGGCTCTAGCAGCTGGCGCTGCAAACGTCACGTCCACGCAGCATAAATGGTTAAGCTGAGCCTGTATAATCTTTACTAAAAACAATGCATGCTGGGATACCGGTACTGAGGATTTTGGGTAAATGTACACTAAATTAGGCCCAGGGCCGGTTGAAGACTTTCTGCCGCCTGAGGCAAACTTGTGAGGAGGATGCCGCCCCCCCCCCCATAGGTAGTATAAGGGCCCCCAGTATAGGTAGCCTGGAGGGGGCGGTAGCCAGGATGAGGGGCAGCAGGCACAGCGGCAGGGAGGGGGGTCGGATCCCCTCGCCCTCTCCTGGGGCGTCGGCCATCCGCGCTCCTCCTCCAGCTATAAGCAAAGCTTGTGCCAGTGTGTCAGGCAACAGCGGGTGAAGTAATTACTCACCTCTTCCTTCCGCGTTCCAGCGTGCGCACCACCACGTTCCAGCATGCTTGCCACTTCCTGTAATGTCACCCAATGCAGTGCACTTCCCTGCCCGCTGCTGACTCTCACGCAGCGCTCATAGCTGGTGGGGGAGAGCGGCCCGGGGTTCCCAGGTGAAGGAGGGGAGTTCTGACCCCCTTACCCGCCGCTGAGCCCACTTCCCCCTTCCTGGCTGCTACCAGGGACGGATCTAGACCAAGTTGCCCCAAGTTGTGCCTGGGGCAAGGTCATGTTTTGGCGCCTAAACTGCCATTCCCCATCCAAATTTTGCCGCCTTTTTAATAATTCAACAAACTGCGCCTGGGGAAAGAGACCCGTTTCCACCCCCCCCCCTAGATCCGTCCCTGGCTGCTACCCCCTTCAGCTTGGCGGCCCCCCACTCATGGCCAGGCATGCACCGCCCCCCCCCCCCACTTCCACAGACCCGGGGCTGATTAGGCCTCTTTTCCACGGGCAGTTGAACTGTGTGCTCAGCAAGCAGTTACCAGGCAGCAACAAGCAGTTGTGAGAGTTTGAGAGGCATTTCACTGCCTATCAACTGCCCGTGAAAAAAAGATGCCTAATTCAGCCGATACAAATTCCACTGCTTCTTTGTAGCAGGAAGATTTCTCTTTGAACCCTCAAACCTCCTGTTTATTAAATGTGACGCTCAGCTTGGCAGAGGTTTGGGGCAGACGCACCGCTCCACAACTTCTCTGTTTGCTGATTGGAACTTAATTAATTTAGAATGTCTGTATATTTTGGATTAAACATTTATGGGCATTTATATGCTAATTAAGTAGTACAAACTGTAAACACGCAGAAATATTCATCTGTACATAACTTAGCATCAGATATTTTTCTTTTTTTTTTGGAGAGATATCAGAGGCTTAGTGCAGTGTGGTCTCCAGTGGCCCCAAAACTAATTATTTTTTTTTTGTTTTCTTCATATCATTTTTTTTATCCTTTCACGAGACAAGAGGGAAGTCAGGAATCATTTTAATTTTGCTGCTAAATTAAACGTGACAGGATATGTCTATTAACTCTCTATGTTTTGGACAGAATAACAAATGTTCTTGACCCACAGGGTTCCCTAAACAATGCACCGCTGGCCAAAAACTTTGGTTTGTCACGTTGAGCTGGGGAACTTCTTAAAGAGAACCTGAACTGAAAATTAAAAGTCAAAATAACCATACACAGGTCATACTTACCTCCTGTGTAGTCCACTCCTCAATCTCTTTCTCCTCTCCTGCATCCCATTTGTCCACTGTGATCAATGGAATTCTCCGTCCTCCATGTTAAAAATGGCCATTACCCCATAACAGCTTCCTGGTCAGCACACTGTTAAACTGTAATATCATCCACTTGAGCCATGGGGAAACATGGACATTACCTTGCACATTCAGTTGTAACTGACAGCAGCTGATATATAACTGACAGCAACTGGTGTATTTCAGTTCTCACAATATATTGTCAGAACTGGAAGGGATCACTGTAAGAAGAAAATGGTGAGCTTCTGAGTGGAACTGACGGTGAGATTAGTATGGAATATTCATTTGCAGCTACATCATGTGTTTATTTTAAAGAATTTTACTTGCTTCAGGTTCCCTTTAAAGAGGAATTCCAGTGAAAATAATGTAGTAAAAAAGTGCTTCATTTTTACAATAATTATGTAGAAATGATTTAGTCAGTGCTTGCTCATTGTAAAATCTTTCCTCTCCCTGATTTACATTCTGACATGTATTACATGGTGACATTGTTACTGTGGGCAGGTTATGTAGCTGCTCCTAGCTGTTTTGGCTGTTAGACAGCTCTAAACAGCCATTTCCTGTCTGTGAACATTGTTACATTGTGGCAGTTTGCCCAGAGTACCGCGGTACTCAGAGCTTCTTGTGGGAGGGGTTTCAGCACAAAATCAGTCATACAGCGCCCCCTGATGGTCTGTTTGTGAAAAGCATCATATTTCTCATGTAAAAGGGGGTATCAGCTACTGATTGGGATAAAGTTCAATTCTAGGTTGGAGTTTCTCTTTAAAGGATACATCTGGCAATCCCAGGTCCCACGGCGCAGCTCCTTTCTGAGCCAGGCCTCTACTCTCCTCTCCATAAGATTGCGACCTGTGGCTGGATCAGAATCTTCTGCGCATGCATAGGCTCACCTCTTGTGTTTGTGCTCCTGTCGCCAGAAGTGCTCTGTGTACCAATCGTACGCTGAGCAGAGCCTATCTTCTTTCTCAACATCCCTGTCCCCCTGATTGGCTTTTTGAATTGGCCACCATCAGGGGCATAACTACAAATCATGGGGCCTCCCAGAAAAACTTTGAGGGGGGTCTCCTTAACCCTTTGGGGACCGGCTGCCTTACCCACATTAAAGGGGTTCTGTGGGGGAACCTGAGGATAAAAAACGCCACTTACCTGGGGCTTCTATCTGCCCCATGTAGCAGTATTGTCCCATGCTGTCCTTCTCTGATCCGCTGTTCCCCGCCGACGGCACCGTGCATTATTCTTCTGGCATAGCCACAGAATAATGCACGCTGTCGCTCGCGTCCTCGTAGGCTTACTGCGCAGGCACAGTACGAAGTTTTCTTGTACCATGTCTGCGCAGTAAGCTTCCGATGATGCGGGCGGGAGAAAGCAGGCTGCGGCCACGGTCGCGCAGCCGCAGTTGGACGGCGTGACGTGCTAGACCGGGGCCGGCGGCGGGGAACGGCGGAATGGAGGAGGACGCCGTGGGACATTACTGCTATAGGGGGCAGATAGAAGCCCTAGGTAAGTGGCGGTGTTTATCCTCAGGTTCCCTCACAGAACCCCTTTAAGGACAAGGCCATTTTACATGCAGGGGTGTGCATTTGGGGGGGTCAGGCAGCTGGATCCCTACTGTGGCTAGCTGGGCATGGTGTCCCCAGTGTAGGCAGGTGTTCCCCATATTGCCACCTGCCTTTACTCACCTCCCAGGCTCCAGCAATGAGCAGTTCTAGCCCCCTCCGCTCTGGCTGGCATCCACGCTCACACTGCCGTTAAGTTCCGGGTTGCGGTTTGATGAAGTCATCAAGCTGGGACCTGACACTTACGTCAGAGCAAGCAGAGTGGAGGGGAGCGACGATCGCAGGGGGATGAGTCCCCATCCTCTTCTTCCCCTCAGACCACAGCTGCGAAAAGTGGTCACTACGATCCGCCGGTTACAGCAAGGTCCTAATGACACTTTCTCTTAAGGGGCTATGGTGGCCATAGCCTCTTAAGAGAAAGTGTCATTAGGGCCTTGCTGTAACATAGATTGTAGTGTAACTATTTCAACTAATGTACCCTTCTGAAACTTAAAGATTGTATACAAATGTAAGCAGACTGCAGAGTGGTGCAGCGGAAGTGTGCTGGGCCCATAACCCAGAGGTTGATGGATCGAAACCATCCTCTGCTAGGTATGATTTCATTTTTGCACCTCACTTTATCGCATAGGCAAAACGGTTTCCATAGCCCTGTAAGAGAAAGTGTAACAAGGGCCCTGCCGTAACATAGATATTACGGTAGCTAAGACTACTTCTGGGCCTTTCTTGTAGTTGAAGAGATGAGTGAACTGTGACACCATACTTAAAAAAAAAAAAACAGCATTGGATTTGGTAAAGTCTTAAGCCTTTGGCTTCAATTCATCAAGCATTACCGCATTCGGTAATGCTGAAAACAGCTGACTTAACGAAGCACTTTAGAAAATGTTAATTCATCAAAGCTGTTACCGAATGAGAAGCTGAAATGACACAGCAATGAGATAAATTACCGACATGTGCTCAACAAATGTTAATTCATCAAGGTTCCCACATTCGCTAACACATTCGGTGTTTATCTCAAGCTCTCCCCTGTCCTTACAGGCTTCGAAAGCCTTCTGTGTGAATGTTTTCATGATTAGCAGGAGCAGGCAGCCAATAGAAACAGCCCCTGTTCTCCTGCAAGTGCCGCTGATAGGTCACACAGGCTTCTCCACACTAGCTTTCAGACCCCCCAAGCAGTGAGCAGAGAGAACGGGTCAAAATATATCCCCAGATTCCCTTCGGTGGTGTAACCCTTTCAGGCCCTGTTTGATAATGCAAAGATGCTGGTGGTGAAATCACCAAGCATGGCATTTGTAATGTCTCCAGGAAGTTCATCTACGTTGTGGCAAATAAATAAAATGTTAAGAAAGACTGATCGACAGATTCAGAGCAGCAGAGGCAGTATAAATAACAGTAACTATAACACCTTTACATCACAAAGGGATGTCTGGATGCCTTCTATTGTTATCAGCTTGTAACAACACACGGACATTCCAAGCTGCTCTGCACCACTCTGCAGTTATCGAACAGCCTTTGATGAATTGAAGCCTAGTAGTTCGGTAACTTAACGAACCTCTACCACACATGGGAAAATATTGATGAATTAGCACAGTGAAGTGTAAAATACCGAATGCGGTATTTTAAGGACTGGGGTTTTGTTATCGAACACCCTTTGATGAATTGAAGCCAATGTGTTGTAAGACTCAAGTAAGCTTTAGGTTATCAGGAATGGTTGCATGGCCACCTAGCTTTTCATCCTTCCCAGGCCTGTAGTGTTGGTGGAATAGCTGCCCTCCAAGCAGTTGACCTGGGTTCAATTCCTGGCCAATGTATGTGAGCGTGCTTTTGACACCCTACAAATCTCTAAAAGACAAGATCCTCCTCCTCCGGAGGAGGAGGGGAGTGGTTGTGGGGTGCTATATGAGGAATAACAATCAGCCAGGAGCAAGCTAACAAGCCTACAAGAGCCTAACTAAGCTTTCCCTAGCAGAGTCTGTCAGCAGCTGTCCTTTCACTAATTACTGTAGGCAGACAAGTGAGTAAAACGGCCGGAGAACCTTGCATTTTATAAGGGGGGTGGGGCTCCAAGAGTGAGTGTAGTCTGATTGGTGACTATGTGCCTGCTGACTGTGATGTAGAGGGTCAAAGTTGACCATAATGGAGCTTTATGGGGGCGAACCGAACTTCTGCAAAAGTTCTCCAAAGTTTGCCTGGAACCGTTTGCGGGCGAACCGTTCGGGCCATCTCTACTGGTGGCGTAAATCCTGCGCCGCATCAGGCTTAGGCAGCCACAAGTGTGGAGTAGGATTTACTTGCGGCGGTCCCCAAAAGGTCAATGCTCACAACCTCTCACTGCCTCACCTTGGTGAACCTCACAGCCTGGTTGGCCATCTTACATTGGCCATAAAATAAGTGTGGCCATCAGGATCTTCACACCCATAACATGTGTAGCCAACAAAACATCTGATCTGGAGTATCGGAGGTAGAGAAGATTAGTAGTTTGGCCACACCCCTTTCCTCTGGCCTTCCATTTAGTTACGCCTCTGGCCACCATGAAACTGTCCTTCTCTGCACATCTCCTCCTCCTTAGTGTATGGTGAGTTGGTAAGCAGCTATGGACATGGCTTAAAGGACACCTGAGGCGGAAATAAACTAATGAAATAATTGTATATATCTTCCTTCTCCTAAAAATGAGTTTTTAAGATATTTCACAGTTTTATTTTATTTTTAAATCTAATTTTTAAGTTTTAACTATTTGTTTGTTTTTGCTCAATGACACATTCATTGAAGTATACCAGAGCTAAAATGTATGAACTATTGACCCTTTTTATCTCTTTCCTGCTCTCAGAAGCCATTTTCTGCTAGGAAAGTGTTTTATAGTTGGAATTTCTTATCAGTGAAGGTCACACTGTAGTCACTTCCTGTCTGAGTTAGGACTGAGTCAGCCACTTACATACCTGATGTTTAACACTTTCAGGCAGAGTAACAAAAAAAGGAACACAGCATAGTTATTTGTGTGCTAGGCACTGTACATACACATGTCTCTCTCATCATGTCACATGTAACCTCGGGTATCCTTTAAACCCAACCCCAGCTCTGTCCTCTCTGCTCTGAACTCGTGTCCACCCCGGCCATCTCTCAGGGCAGCGGTTCCTCTCTGTGATCTGTCCAGAGTTCAGGACAGCAAAATGCTTTTAATAAACGAGAGGCCGGCAAAGCACAGCAAAGTGGAAATCGATATGTAGTCAGAAGGTGCCGTTCCCGTCTGTTGTCACATATAAGCTGCGGCAGGAAAGGGACTTTCTAAGGTGTCCCCTCAGGGGAAGACGCGGCTAACTGAGAGACTAGGCTTACACCAAGCTGCCAGTATCTGTCATCTGTCACCAGATCACAAGGAAGATGTTACATAAGCAGAGACGGGGAAAAAAACAAACCTCTCATGTAGTTTCATACCGAGAAAACGACACCCAACCTGCGGCCAGTTATTCCACGCCAAAAGCTCTCATTTCCCCTTTGGCCTAGAATCTCTGTAGCATAAACCTCAAGTGCTGGAAACATTTGTATTACTTTGGGAAAGCTAGAAAAAAGTTAGAATTTCTTTTGGGATGTTTTTCTCGGCAACATCACCTAGCTGCAAAGCGCCGCTTCACTTTCTTGCTCTCAGCGTTCCAACGACGGGATCTCCATCAGCCCGTCCAGTGTGCTGTAGCCATGGCTACAGTGCTGCCTCATGTGACCTGTAACGTGCTGCCAGGTCACATGAGGTGCCGCTGTAGTCAGAGAGGAAGCAGGACTTCACATGTGGCTGGTGATCCCATTGCTAATCTGCTGAGAGCAGGTGAGTGATGCAGCGCTGGTGTAGTACATACCTGGCAGCCACAATCTTCATGCACTCAAACATGCAGCCTTCATGTCACCACCTAAACTAAGACGAGTCAAGCGTAATTATGGTAATAAGCAATATACTGTAATTAAAAGAGGCCTCTGCATACTTTGCCACGCAGTGTATACATTTTATCAGAATTTCCTTTTACAGTTATTCTCATTCTTTATCATGCCTAAACGTCACCTTTAAAGGACAACTAAAGTGAGAGGGATATGGAGGCTGCCATATTTATTTCCTTTTTAAACAATGTCAGTTGCCTGACTGCCCTGGTGATCTATTTGGCTGCAGTAGTGTCTGAATCACACCAGAAACAAGCATGCAGCTAATCTTGTCAGATCTGGCAATAATGTCAGAGTTCACTTCCTGACTTGCGTCAGGGAGTGAATTACCAAAACGCGTCGGAAACCGCTAACCACAACAAAGAATCGCCCACCCAAGTGCCAGGAATCGGAAAGAAAAAACGTCTCAAAATAAGCCCACCGCGGATGGACACGCCAGCTGAACGCAATGTGAACAAGGCCTGAAAAAGATTTATAAAAAGGAGCTGGCCAGCCTCTGTGCTTGCTGCACACTTTTTTGTCATTTGGACGGAGCAACTGCCATTCACTAAGTGCTTTAGAAAATAAAGAAAACCCTGAGAATCCCACATGAGGAGATGGACTAGTGCGAAACCTGTCAGTTTCGTCAGATTTCTACTACTTACTGTAAGTGACAGCAACATAGAAGAAAAGTAATTTATGGCTCATTTTACTCTGGAAGAAACATGCTTGTTATTTGCATATGTTTACATATATTTTTGCAGCCACAGAAAAAAGTTAACACAGGCCTCACTTTGCCAATATCAAAAATTATACTTTATTGTGAAATAGAGCAATCAGTGACTGTGAAAAGCTTCCACTACACATAAAAACCATTAAAAACACTTTAAGAGCACCAGAGATTCCGCGGCAATACCCCCACCTCGCCCCAGTTCCACTCCATTCACACAACCATGCCATTCATTCCACAAGGATTCATGCATATATTGTAATAATACTAAGCCTCCAAACAATTTGCACGTGCTAATTGAAAAACCGTTTGCTTTGACAGACCAGGCTTTTAAAGATCCAATGTGACAGCACGCTATCCCAGAGTTACTAGACAGTTACTGGTTACTGATGATGCAGACTTGGCCAGCAGTTAGTACTAATATGCACAATGAATGCAGTCCAGCTTTTGCCATAAACAGGTTCAGCTTTCAAATATATAGCAAAGCAGCCCAAGTTGGTAAACTAAGAAAAGCAGCAGTTGGTCGCCTCAGCACAGCGTTAGGCAGTTAGTAGCTTCAGCATATCGTTAGACAAGCGTTGCATGCATGATAACAGAAGTCCGTTTGACACAGGAGCTCAGCTTATGGGATCACCGTCTCTCTTATTGTATCAAGTCCCCAGTGGTATACGATACCTCTCTTCCGGGGCTTTCCACAGCGCAGCGTGATCCCGTAGATGAAGGCAGGTGGTGGTGGCTAGTATGATAGATCTACCCGCACGCGTCTGTGCATCAATGCGCCAGCGGGGATCACACTCGGAGCAGCCAGAGAATCGAGGTGATGGGTGAGGCCGGCCTCATGTAGCTCCTCCCACCGACATGTTTCGGCCAATGGCCTTCCTCAGGGTGTGGCTTAGGGTATGGAGGGGTGGTTTCTCCCTTTATATTCAGAGAAGGCTCCGGTCACCTGACATCACCCCCGGCGCCATCTTGTTTCCTGGACCTTTTACCCATAAATCAGGAACTCAAAACCACTTTATAATTATCTTTCTGCAGTCCCAAAAAAAGAGAGAGAAGCAGCCACTTTCAATAGATAGATAATCTCAAAAATCTCAAGGCATATGAGAGCAACTCTAGCTTCTTAGTTTTGAGAGATTCTTAGGCTTTTAAAATTTCAAACAATATGAGCCAGACAGCAGGGAGGGCTTGCAGGCAGCTATATGAACAGGCAGACAACCTTTCACTGTCATGTGGGCAAACACAGATCTATTCCACACACATATATACGTCTCCCACATCCAGTGTCACTGCCCCGCTCTTCTTAAGCGGCCATGCACACTTCAGATTTTCAAAATCAAAAGGATCCCTCTTTTTCCGCTGTCATTTATATTTTGCATCTGAGTCGCATATGTAGCGCACATCCACCACGGGGGAGCCATTCTATGTTTACATATATTTTACATTTTAAGATTTTCGCGACAGTGGTCCTTTAAGAGCAGAAAGTCTACCGTGTGACACGTACATAAAAGGAGAAGTGTTTCGGCTGAACATTATGGAGTTGTTATGACAACAGTACATACCGCAGCTAGCAGCGAGCAGACATAACCATCACTGATCTTATATTCCAAAATGTCACCTTGATACACCGTTCCTCTGTGATTTAATACAGAATCTAAATGCCATCAGATCGCAGCAAAAAGAGACTGCCACTTTAAAAAAAGGCAATTTGGCCACGCGAAAAACCAAAGAATGATATCCCCTTCTGGAAATAAAAGGTTAGTCAGCATTAATGTGAAATAATGAATGTGTATTAGGCTGTGGCCTATGTACAGCGGAATACATTACCTGCTGCTGCTGGGAATTCTTTAGAATACAAATACTCATATTTATTAATAGTTTCTCTTAAGGAATAGTGAAACAGCCCCCATAAATACATTTATTATCTCTGTGCGGAGAGAGCGGCGGAAAACGGACGCCACCGCGGGTGCTGATCTCTCTCCGCTAGCAGTCAAGGTTAATTTAAAAGCGCCGCGTGGAAGTCTTACGAGGTGTCGCAGCCAACACGATCCAGGGAGATGTCTTCTGGCAGGGCAAAAATTATTATTATTATTTATATAGCGCCGAGTTGCTGACATCTTCCGCAGCGATGTACAAAATATACTGTCTTGTCACCTAGAGCAGGTGCAGAGACGAGCAACAAAATTGATACTTGGGATGGAAGATCTCGCTTACCAAGAAAGGTTAGAGAAACTGGGTTTATTTAGTCTAGAGAAAAGACGCCTTAGAGGGGATCTAATTAACATGTATAAATACATCAGAGGGCAATATAATACCTTGGCGGATGAGCTTTTTGTCCCTAGGCCTTCTCAAAGGACTAGAGGACATGATCTGCGCATGGAGGAAAAACGTTTTAGCCATTTATTTAGGAAAGGGTTCTTTACAGTAAGAGTGATTAAGATGTGGAATGCATTGCCACAGGAAGTCGTTATGGCAAACTCTATACCTGCATTTAAAGGGGGCTTAGATGCTTTCCTTGCGTTGAAAGACATCCATGGCTACAATTACTAGGTAAGGCCTAATGATGTTGATCGAGGGATTTTTATCTGCCATCTGGAGTCGGGAAGGAATTTTTCCCTTTAGGGGCTAATTGGACCATGCCTTGTAAGGGTTTTTTCGCCTTCCTCTGGATCAACAGGGATATGTGAGGGAGCAGGCTGGTGTTGTACTTTGTACTGGTTGAACTCGATGGACGTATGTCTTTTTTTCAACCAAAATAACTATGTAACTTAAAGAGGAATTTTAACCAAGGATTGAACTTCATCCCAATCAGTAGTTGATACCCCCATTCCCATGAGAAATCTATTCCTTTTCTGGAGTAGATCATCAGGGGGGTCTGTGTGACTGATATTGTGGTGAAACCCCTCCCACAGTGTGATGTCATGACCTAGGTCCTGACAGTTTCCTGTCTGTGAACCTTGTTGCATTGGGGAAATAGTGGCTTTTTCCAACTGCCAAGCAAGCAATCCCTCCCACTGTCTTTAGATCTCTCAGGCAGGGAACACACTTGACTGTTTTCATATGCGTTTTCTGCACAGAAAAACTGAGAACGCATGTTAATCAATGGACTAGTTCACACTTACAGCTTAAGCCGGTTAGTGAGTCTAAAGACCTAATGGGCGCAAACCACGGAGTTAAGTGGTTTACGCCCACACATTACGCACAGCCCAGGGCAGTGCGCGCGCAGCTGTTAATAGTACTTGGTGCGCCGAAAACGGCACATCGGGTGCCCCCTGAGGCAATGCATTGATGTACCGTTTAGGAGGCACCCAATGCGCCGTTTCGGCGCACCAAGTGCAACGTTTACAGGGCAGCAGGTGCGACGTTATCGTCGCGCTGCGCACTATTACCGGCTGCACGCTCACTGCACTGGGCTGTGCGCGATGTAGTTTTGCGCGGCTATTAGTGCCTGCAAAGCTACTTTTCGGGCACTAAGTGGCTTTTCACTCCGGCGCCAGTTAGTAAATCAAACCCCTAATGTGTTCTTCATCACAGAAAAAAACCTGACATTCTGCATCATGATTCTGCACATTTTGTCAGTTTTATGTTACCAATTACATTAGCTACTGTGAAAAAACACGCGCGTTTCTCTGCATAGAAACACACTTGGTGTGCAAGAAACGCGCACAGAAAACTGAAAGACAAGTGTGTTCCCTGCTTAGTAAGGAACATTCCGTACAGATCACCTGGCAGGACAAAGATGTCACCACCAGTGATGCATTTCAGAATGTAAATCAGAGAGAGGAAAGATTTTACAATGGGCAAACACTGATTAAATAATTTAATTGTAAAAAATAAGTAATTTTATTAATTATGTTATTTTCACCACAGTTCCTCTTTAACTGTCCCTGAGAGGCAGAGACGGGACAAGGTCCTCCAGCACCCAAGGCTGAGACACTAAAGTGCGCCCCTCCATCCCTGCCACCCCAGCCATCACACACTGATTGCTATTAGACTAAGAGGCGCCACAGGGCCCACAACCTCCCCAACACCTTAATATCTAGTTATCTGGCTTGCAGTCACTGCCATGTAGCCCCTTTTCTTATTACTTTCTGCTTCAAACACAATTAGGAATGACAGCTGAATGAATTCTGCGCCCCCTCCTACACAGCGCCCTGAGGCTGGAGCCTCTCCAGCCTATGCCTCGGCCCGGCCCTGCTGAGAGGGGCTCACAATCTAATCCCTACCATAGTCATATCTCTATGTATCGTGTAGTGTATGTTACATAGTCTAGGGCCAATTTAAGGGGAAGCCAATTCACTTATCTGTATGTTTTTGGGTTGTGGAAGGAAACTGGAGTGCCCAGAAGAAATTCACAGAGACACAGGGAGAACATACAAACTCTGGGCAGATAGTGCCAAGGCTGGGATTCAAACCAGGGACCCAGCAAGGTGAGAGCGCTAAGCACTATGTCACTGTGCTGTCCAAAAATCATACTAGCTACACACAGGTCAATAATGGCTCAATACAGAAAGCGACTGATCACTCCCCGATTGAAAAATGATAAGCTGATATGTGAGAGAATCAGGGCCATTGCTACAATCCTAGAAGGTCCAGGCAAATCTGGGCACCAATAAAGGCCCGTTCCCACTAGGGGCGTTTTCGGCCTTTTTTCAAGCGCAGGCGAATTTTTAAAATCAGCCACAAAACACCTTCTATGAGAAGGTTCATATCAGTGCAGTTCGTGCGCTGTGTGTGCAGCAAAGCGGTGCCTGTACCATTTTTGGGGAGATTATGCCGCAATGGAAGGTACAGGAAAAACGAAAATGCTCACAAAATCGCTTTGTGTAGCGATTGCGTTTGTGTTTTTAAGAAAAAATACATTATATTTATTCTTTTCCGGGTCAAACAGTTCACTTCCTGACTTGTGTCAGGGAGTGAATTACAAAACCGCTCGGGAAAAGAGTTAAGAAAAGCGCTTTTTCCAGAAGCGTAGTGCGCAGGGGAGCGCCGGGAGAGGGAAAACAACAGCGCACAAAAACGCAAAATGCGTTAGGTGTGAATGAGGCCTAAAGGAAGAAATTTTGCAAAATGTGGGTGAAACCATGACAGACTGTAAGTGTGGCTAAATAACGGATGCAAACTAGAAATGGTTGGAATTGCTGAATTCCAAATCCACTGACATTTCTGAACTCTGACCAGAATTCCAAAGGAATTCCAAATTTTGTGTATTTTTTTTTTGTTTACGTTTGTACTCTGATATCGTGAAAACTGTAATGTATACTGAAAATATTTTTGCACTTACCATAGGATTAAATGTGGTTAGTTGAGTTTGCGAGGGAAAAAAAAATTCACAATAGGTTATAATGTTGACTAGAATTTTCACATTTTCAGAATTTTTACATTTTTCGCTTCACATTTTTACATTCATGCCACTTGCCAGCTCAGATTGTTTTCACTATTTTGGCAAAAATCTGAGTAAAAAGTATCTACTGAGCACGCTCAATTAAGGTAAAAGTGAAAATTCTAAGTGAAAATTTTAAAAAAATCTAAGTGAAAATGTTTTGGAATTTACAACTCAGAATTCCTTGGATTTTATCTCAAAACTGCAAAATTTTGATGTGAAAATCGGAATGTGGAATCCCTTGAAATTTCTGCGCTCCACCATAATGCAAACTTAGTAGGGAATGGATGTCAATAGAAACCTGTGAAGCCAATTGGTGTAGTTTTGAAAGTGAAGTATTGCCCCGTTCTTGCTTGATTTGAAATGCTCAGCAGTCTGAGAGCTCCTTTGTCACATTTTGCAGTAGGTGACAGGTCTGGACTGCAGGCTGAGTTTTCTCCTGGGTGATATTTTCACACCATAAAATGCCTTTAAACCATCAGTAAGTGATAAAATACTCAGAATAATTTTGATAGCACTTTTTCACCAACTTTTTGGTACTTTTTCAATTGTAAAAGTTATTTTAAAGGGGTTCTGTGGAGGGTATTAAAAACAAAAAACTGACACTTAACTGGGGCTGCTATAGGCCCCCTGCAGCTGTCATGTGCTGCGCCATCCTCCTACGATTCTCCGTTCCCCGCCGCCGGTCCCAGTCTAATTATTAGTCTAAATAGACGAATATAGTTCTCACAAGGTGCGCTACCGATATAGGTCTCACTGAAACCAATGAAAGTTCTTTGTATATCCCGTCCTCCTGATCCTCAACGAGAACCCTGCCTGGATCACTGATAGGTAAGTTCACCACTGCAAGACGCAAGCCATTCAGGCGCTCAAGAAACAAAGACAAGACCAGAGAAAATCGATCATAGTACAGTCTGCTAGAATCTTCAAGGGGGATCCTCCACCTTATGGGGGCCCAGTGTTATTTAAAACAATTAAGGGGTCACCTTTACCACCTCGTGCAATGTCCAACAATTGGCACACTCACCTGTCTGCAACCTCGCTTGAATATAAAGCTCAGTATTTTCTTCCAAGACACCTTCCTCTCATATATTCATCTCCTCAAATAAAGGTAAATAAAACATTATAGTGCAGATAAATCTTACACGGAGCTTAAGCTACCTCAGTATATCACACACGTTACCCTGCTCACCCTTTCAGGTCGCTGCCCCACCCTCACAGACTGCAGTCCTCACTTATACGTGTGCTATGGCACCCAAAAACACTTCAGGCTTCTTGTTGCTTCACGGTAAATAGTAAGCTAGGATATATCTAGGGACTAAAAAAACCTCCAACAGTGTAAAACCAGTGATTTATTCAACTAAAAATGAGAAATATACTTACAAACATGTGATAAAATGCGCATGTAAATATTAAAAGACCAGAGGACGTCTCCTCCAACTGCTACTGGTCGGTGTTGGTCCACCGGAGCTAAAGGGCAGGGCCCAAGTTTTCTCCAAGTTGACATTTTTACATCTTGTTAATAAATTGCCATTTAAGCCACCAGCAAAAAAAGAAAACACTCAGAATAATTTTAATAGTACTTTTTTACCTTCTTTTTCAATTGCAGTGCTACAGAGTTATTTTAAACAGACGATGAACAAGAATAAAATTATCTCCTAGAAGAAACTTAGAAGAAAAAAAATGAAATGGATCAGTCCCAGCCCCTGGGCTTGATTTACAAAAGGGTGCTAACTTAGTTAGCACGACTAAAAGCCCCTTAGCAAGCCTAAAGCCCTTTAGGACACGCAAAGTTTTGCGCTAAGCTATCGCGCGCAAAGTTTGGCGCTGTGCAGTGCTTGCGAAACGTTTCACCGGGTACGATCAAAACATTGCAGCGGGTGCAACGTTTTAGGCGCACCCGGTGCAACGGTTTAATCACACCCGGTGCGACGTTTTTCAATAATAGCTTTGGGCGTGCTAACTGCTTAGCATCGTAGTTAGCACGCCCAAAGCTTTTAGGCTTTCTAACTGAGTTAGCACCCTTTTGTGAGTCGAGCCCCCTATGTATTGTAAATAAATAACAAATAACTTTTTTATTGCGCTATTCTGGTGGATTCAAAGCGCTCAAGCTGGAGCCACAAGGGCACGCTCAGTAGGCAGTACTGAGTTACTTAGAATTTTCACATTTTTCACTTTTTTTTACATTCATGCCACTTGAGCCAACTCAGGTTTTTACCGCTTTTTTGGCAAAAATTAGA